>NC_089598.1:12868953-12958002 GCF_019320115.1 Miscanthus floridulus
CAGTTCGTTTACGCGGGATTTATCACTACGGGATACAGTAGATTTGCCGAGTGCCAGGGGCACTCGGCAAAGGCCCAAAAATACTCAGCAAACGCTTTGCCGAGTGTTACACTCATACAGCACACAACATTGATTTGTCGGCAAACAGTAGTTTGCCGAGTGGCAAAAATAAACTCTCAGCAAAAAAATTTTGACGGGATGGAACGGTGACGTCAATTTTGCCGAGTGCACGACGAAAAAACACTCGGCAAAGTTTCTCAAGTTTGCCGAGTGTCAGGCCGAAAACACTCGGCAAAGTTTCTCAAGTTTGCCGAGTGTCGGGATGAAAACACTCGGCAAAGTTTCTCAAGTTTGCCGAGTGTCAGGACGAAAACACTCGGCAAAGTTTCTCAAGTTTACCAAGTGTCAGGACGAAAACACTCGGCAAAGTTCACAAACTTTACCGAGTGCCACGCCCTAACACTCGGCAAAGTTTAGACACTTTGCCGAGTGCCACGCCTAAAACACTCGGCAAACAAGCGAGCAACGGTCAGATTTTATGGTCACTTTGCTGAGTGTCCATTGAATACACTCGTCAAAGAGAAAACACTCGGCAAAGAAGGTTCCCAAAATGACAGAAAATGGTCTCTTCGCTGAGTGTTTTGCCTTGACACTCGGCAACTCCTCTCTTTGCCGAGTGTTATACTCGGCAAAGCGACCAAGGCCCCTCCCTTTATTACTAATCTGTCACATATAACGGACCCCTCTCAATTCACAAAAAACCATAACAATTCACAATAAAACATCATCACAGGCATAATTATATGTCACATGTATAATAAACCATCATCATAATTCACAATAAACCATCATCACAAGTCACAATAAACCATCATCACAAATCACAATAAATCATCATCACAATTTACAATAAACCATCATCACAAGTCACAACTAAGTCACAATAAGACAGAATGCAAATGCAATCACTGCGTAGGCCCTTGGAACCTCTGCGACAAATCCGGGTCTTGAGACTGATTATTTGATGCCGCCGATTGATTCTGCACAAAAGAGAAGTATTCGAAACAGTGTTAGCTTCCTTTTTAACAGTGTTAGACTTCATATTGCAAAGTGAATTTCAGTATCGAAAGGTGTGCATATACAGCATATATACTGTAATTGTAATCACAACATTCAACACTAATGCAACACTTAAATTCGTGCTATGCACACAGCAGGCTACTTGCATGTTAAAAATAAGGGAATTAGCAAGCATCCACATATCTACGTGCTGCTGCCAGTTGCAACATGGTGTTAAGCACACAGCAGGCTACGTGCTGCTGCCACTCAACAAGGTCAGGGATCCCAGTGAAGGAATAACACCTGTGAATGGATTGCTATGGAGATCTAGATATTGCAAATTTGTGGCATTGGCCAGTGAAGCTGGAATTGGACCTTCAAACCTGCTCCCTTCCAATATCAATTCTGTGATGCTTGTAAGGGTGTTGCCGATACTGGTGGGAAGCGTACCAACAAGTTGGTTGGCCTCAAGTCCAAGAAAAGTAAGAGAGGAGATGTTATAAAGTGCAGGTGCAACGGTGCCTGACAAGTGCTTGCAGGGTTTTAAGCTTACCTAAGCTCTCTGGAATCCTTCCTCTTAAACTGTTATGAGAAAGCAGTAAGAAAGCCAGGGAAGAAAGATTACCATGTGAGCTAGGAATCTCTCCTAAACTGTTCAGAAGGCATGCATGCTGATGGTATGGGCAATGGTACAAATCCAAAATTTCGGAACCATAATGGTATCTGCTTTGTATTTAATACCTGCTACAGTCCATGTTGCTAGCAAAATCCTGATTAGTTCACTCTAGACATGAATGTTAAAAGAATCATTAATTTTCCAAACAGGTGCTTCACCATCCGTTTCTCCAGAAAATGTGAAACATGCTGCCATGTTTGGTCTGTCAGCAGCAGCAATGAAGTCTAAGCTCTTTGCCGATCAAGAGGAACGTGAAGTTCAAAGGCTAGCTGCTACTGTAATAAATCATCAGGTTAGTATGGGTTTCGCCATCTGATTTGCATGCACAGTTGTCTCCATTTGTTGTGACTGAGTCAAGCCTTTGATTTAGGGGTGGTAGATTTCTACTGAACTGGACCATTTATTGTTGCAGGATTGGCGCTGGACTTGTTTGAGTCCCTTCACATCTGACTTATCGTTAGATGAAAACTGGTATTAGGTTCTAGAAGTCGGCTAAGACTTTCGGGTCCCTTGATATCTGAGTTGCCTGTTTAATTAAATTAGAAAAGCAGTCTGGCACTCCTGGAACTAAGTTTTGTTTCCTAGCCTAGCTTGATAGTATATAGTATGAGTGAGCTTTTTTGCTGGATCCAAGTCAGAGTAGGGTTAAATTTTCTGGTACCAGCATGGTAGTTGTTTTGATAGACCCTTATTCACACTTACTCTAGTATGTTGTTTGCTGAGGATGGCTTATTGATATTGCAACACTCAATTTGCAGTTAAAGAGATTGGAGTTGAAGCTGAAGCAGTTTGCGGAAGTTGAGACCTTGCTCTTGAAGGAATGTGAGCAAGTAGAAAGGGTTAGACAGAGGATTTCAGCTAAACGAGTCAGGATGAGGTCAGCCCTATTAGGTCCCACCGGAAGCGGTCTACCAGGGGGCAGTAGCACCATGCCATCAAATCCAGCAGGCATGAGCCCCAGACCAGTGCAGGGGAGATGCAAAATACTTGCTCCAGTCAAAATAAATTTATATTTTGAACATGATCTTATTTCTTATGTATCCCTGAGTACTTTTTCATTTAAAGCAGTAAAGGAGCTTGCTGACAATTTGGACAACTTATTTAACACATTCCTAAAAGTATGTAAAATATTTTATGAGAGATATCAAGGTGTCAAGTGACTCACAGGAGTAGTTGTTGGTGGCTGAGGTGAAGGGAATAGCATCGGTGGCGGTGGCAAAGGTTGACCCATACTCGATGTAAAAGTCCGCATGTATTGGAACATTTGGTCCATCCTCAACCGATTTTCTTCGTCCATCCTCTGCCGCTCAGCCTCTAACCGCTCCACCCTTGCCTCCATCTCCTCCCGTTGCTTCTTTTCTGCTTCCACCTGGGCCTAAAATATTTCATTGCAATGTTACAATGCAAAGCTAAAGTACGTAAGAACCAACGAATGATGAATGGAAGAGAAAGAACCTGGAGAGCCTCTATCTGGAACAATGCAGTGGTCTCCAGCGTCCTCGTCAGCAACCCCTTCATTGTCTACTTCCATTCCGATCGCTTCGGTTAAATCTATCACAAAACTCCCTTCGAGCCCATCTTCTTCCTCACAAAACTGCCTTCGAGCCCATCTTCTTGGAAGAACTCTCCGTCATATGTGTTGGGGTCTATATTGTAATCTTCATTGTTTGGTGCAGGTAGTTTACCGTGTGGCGATACCTTGTACACAACATCCCAACCCTTAAGACGGCTGTCGGTTTGGCATGGGTATGACAAATAATAAACTTGCGTGGCCTGTTGAGCCACAATATAGACGTCGTCTCCTGGTAAGACGGATGATTGTCGAATTTCGACTAGCCCAAGATTAGGGGTGCGTCTCATGACATCTGGATCAAACCAATGACATTTGAATATGACTGGATTAAGAGGTTTGCAACCATGAAAAGTTAGTTCGTATATTTCTTCAATTATTCCGTAGTACTCGACCCCATCAAAGCCTGGCGTAAAAACTCCGGTATTTGTGGTTCTTTGATTGGGCCGACTCTGCTCGTGCCTTGTTGTGTGAAAGCGATATTCATTGACGTCATAACCGGTAAATGACCTGACCTTATAGGCACAACCATCGACAACCTGTCTCAACTCGACATTCATAAACGCTTTGGTTTGGCCCTGCAAGTTCAAGCAGGGTAGTGCGTTTTATTATTTGCAGTACGAGCAACTTGTAATATCAAACTAAGTATGAGCTAAATTGGACTGTACCTTCTGCTTGAACTAAGAAATGAAATCGGGCTTTCCATTTGCCGCACCCTCTTTGAGAAGGGTATCACTTTCGTGTGGGGTAGGTTTCCTTGATTTGCGCCATAATTGACGATGAAATTCCCTGTACCAACAAGAAATATGGGAGTTGGACACAGAAAAGCGACTACTTGAGAACAAGTTTGTTGAGAACTTACAGCATGTATGGCTCCACCTCGGATAGGTTGGTCAACACATACAGCATGATAATGCGCCATTCTTCATGTTTCAAGGTCTTGTGGGTCGCACCACTTGCACTTCCGAGTTGCCCTCGGAAAATGCTAAGGCTCGATTCATCTCCGTCGGCATTGTAACGAGATGGTGGATTATGAACACTAGGAAGGTTGTCGGCATAGTATTTTGTTGTGAAGTTTGACACCTCCTCTAGAATGTATGCCTCTGCAATGGATGCTTCAATTTTGCATTTATTTTTACATTTAGTTCGAAGAACCTTTTGACATCTCTCAATCGAATAGCACCAATGGCCTTGCACGGGCCCCCCATTCGTGCTTCATACAGGAGGTGTAGAATCATATGCTGCATCGGATTGAAAAAGCCAGGTGAAAAGATCTTCTCCAACTTACAGAGCAACACATGCGCCATTTTTTCCATTTCTGCAACCACGGTATGAGATAACTCCTTGGCACAAAGCTGGTGGAAGAAATTGCTCAACTCCGCTAGCACCTACCAGACATGCTCAGGGACATAGCCTTGAACCATCACCGGAAGTAGGCGCTCAAGCCATATGTGGTAATCGTGACTCTTGAGCCCGTTGACTCGCATAGTAGCTAAGTTCACTCCCCTCTTCAGATTCACTACATACCTATCAGGGAACATTAACGTTTGGAACCATTCTAGTACCTCCCTCCTTTGGGCCCTCATCAGGACGAAATCGGCCTTAGGCTTTCTCCACGACTTGCCGACTCTGGGAGGCGCCATGTCCAGCTTTGGTCTATCGCATAACCTCACTTGATCCATTCTAGCCTTAACGTTATCCTTTGTCTTATCAGGAATGTCCATGATTGTACCAAAAATTGCCTCAGCGATATTCTTTTCAGTGTGCATTACATCAATGTTATGTGGAAGAAGAAGATCATCAAAATAGGGGAGGTTCCACAAGCACAACTTCTGAGTCCAAGCATGTTGCTCGCCATATCCCACAAAACCACCTTCTTGTTTATTGACCTCAAGAGCGTCTAATTGAGCACAAACCACGGCTCATGTCATCATCTATGGTGCAGGGTCTGTAACTATGACATCTTTCGTAAAGTTCTTGATGTCTAGTCTGAATGGATGGTCAGGAGGGAGGAATTGTCGATGTTTGTCGAACGAAGAATACTTGCCACCCTTCATCAACCAAATGAACATCAGAGAAGCCTTGCATACTGGGCATGGGAACCTCCTATGAACACACCAGCAGCAGAAAATCCCATATGCCGGCAAGTCATGCAGGGAGTACTGGTACCAAACATGCATTTTGAAGTTTGTCTTTGTAGCTCGATCGTATGTCCATACCCCTTCCTCCCAAGCACGGATCAAATCATCAATCAGAGGCTCCATGTACACACTCATATTATTCCCCTGGTGTTCTAGAATTATCAACGACAAGAATATGTTCTGTCGTTGAAAGAGGACGCCAGGGGGGAGATTGAGGGGGATAACGAACATGGGCCAACAGGTGTACAGGGCAGCCGCCATTCCGTAAGGATTGAACCCATCTGTTGCCAGCGCAACACATACATTACGAGCCTCTAGAGCTTTCTCAGGATAAATCTCATCAAACCATGTCCAGGCTTCACCATCGGATGGGTGTACCATCTTCTCAGGATTGTATCGACGTCCGTTTTTGTGCCATGTCATCTGTTTCGTGGATTCCTCAGTCATGTAAAGCCGTTGGATCCTCGGTATGAAAGGAAGGTACCGTAGGATCTTCACGGGGATTGCGAGCTGCCTCTTCTGACCATGACCAGAGTCTACCTCCAGGAACCTAGACGATTCGCACTTCACACAGTACTTTTCTTCCGCATATTCTTTCCTAAATAAGATGCATCCCTTCGGACAAGCATGTATCTACTCGTATGGCATCTTAAGTGCACGAAGGAGTTTTTGTGCCTCATACATGCTCTTTGGCAAGATGTGACCATCCGGGAGCAGGCTGCCAACAACTGCTAGCATAATATCGAAGGCGTCTCGACTCAAGGTAAACTGAGACTTCACGGCCATTAGGCGTGCAATGGCATCCAGTTGAGAAACCTTGGTATGCCCATGAAGGGGTTGTTGTGCCGTAGACAACATGTCATAATACGCCTTTGCGGTAGCCTTTGGCTCCTCCTCCCTACTTGCTTCATCGAAGTGTGCTTCATGGTAGTCATTTAACATATCTCCCACTCCGGCATCATCATCATATTCCTCGATGTGTTGTCTCAAGACCTCGTCTCTCCCATGATTGGCTTCACCATGGTAGATCCACTTGGTGTAGTCTGACATAAATCCGTTCTTCACAAGATGTTTGCCCATGTCTAGCTTGATTTGCCGACGCATGTTTCCACATTTGCTACATGGACACCAAGTTGATCTAGCTCCTTTGACAATTGCAAACGCCCATTCCAAGAAAGCATCCGTCTTGTCAATCCATTCATTGGTCAATGAATTCTGACTAGAACGGCCCATGTACATCCACTCACGATCATCCATCCTCTAGCATATCAGCGAGTAATATATAAAATCACGTTGCATCTACACGTTCCTATAATGTCTATTAGGTAAAGATAGGTCCTAATCCCATCCGAGGATGTGTAGTGGGTTTAGTTTTCATGCTCTACTCCGATCCGAGATAGAATTTTGGCAGCACCTCCCCGCTGTTCTCCAAATACACATCCCGGAAGGGAGATTGTGTATTCGGAGAACAACAGGGAGGTGCTGCTGAAACTCTATCTCGGATCGGAGTAGACCATGGAAACTAAACCCGCTACACATCCTCGGGCTGTCCAAAAAACGTGGACAATTCGAAACAGATACGGTTATAGATATGCAAAAATTTGCATATTTCCAACCGTATCTCTTTCGAACGGGAGACGCCTAACTAGGTTACGTGATATACGAACATCAAACGAAAAGAGAGGTGTATGATGCCTCACCTTGCTATCCGGCAAAGTGACGAGTCAAGGACGGTCCTTGTGAGTCTCTCCTGCAAGAAAATGGAGTGTCTCATGACATCACTTATGTAGTAGTGTTGTAACCTCGCTTAGGGCCTTGATCAGCATGTGCTTAGGCTTTAGCTTGAGAGATGGAGTGTGTTGGGTTTTGTGCCCTGTAATCTTGGTGAGCCAGAGCACTTGATGCCTTGGTGTCCTTCTTGCGAATTGATCCTATGAGCTTGGTATGGAGCAGTGTCAACTTGGTTTCTGGAGAACGAGAAGACCCGGCCTTCCTTAGTGAAGAAACTCCATAGGGGATGGTGCCAATGTAACTAGGAGAGCTGGGCAGCGGCAGTTGGACTTATTGGTTTGCGGTAATTACCTTTGGTTATTCTAATCCTTTCTATCTTCAATACCATGAGGGGGGGAGGCTTGGTCACCGGGAGCATATCTTGGTGGATGTTCAATGTGGACTAGGGGTTGCATTTTGCAACAAAATACCATGGATACTCGTCTCTGGGAGTTTGCCCTCTCTTGCTGATCTCTTTACTTACTGCATTTAAGCTTTTGTTTTTGTGCTTATTTGTGTGATCTTTACCTTTCCTACCTTACTTAGGCTAGTTGGTAGGTTTGGCTATAGAACGCTAAACTCTTTAGGTTGGTAAAGTTATGAGCACTAGAAAAATAATTGGTGCACATCTAGATAGCTAGTTTGTTGGCTTCGTCTTTTCGAATCAATTGCAACGTTGTGACAACAAGAAAGAACACATTGTCTCTGCTTGTTGCGTGTTAGAGTCAGCGACAATAATGGCCTTCTTTGCCTCCCATGGGTGGCCTTATGTCTTTAGGATTACAAACAAAGTTTATTTGGCTTTTGAAGCTGTTATTGTTTTAAGCATTTGTGTCCTATAATTTTTTGACCGATCCCTCACATGTGACTATTAAGGAGTATATTCTTTCATTATCTAAAAAAGTAAAAAAAAAATGAATATCACACAGAAAAAACTAGCATCCGTGCTATTTGCGCAACAATCCTACTAGTATATATGGGAGCCAAGTGTTTGAAATTTGTCCATAATTCAAGGGATTCAGGTAAATTAAGACGTCATACATCAATCCGAGCAAGCAACGTTAGGGCTTCCTTACCAGCAACGACGAGAAGGTGAGGACGAATTCGACTCGATTCCGTTCCGATTCCCGCTCCGCTTGGTGGCCTCGCCGCCGCGGGCACCGCCGGTGTGTGTGTGTGTGGGGGGGGGGGGGGGGGGTGGCGCTGCCGGGTGGAGCCGCCGCGGGCGTGGCGCGCCGGGGCTGGGAGGGCGATGCCGGGGGGTGGGGGCGCGCCGCCGGGTGGAGCCGCCGCGGGCCGGGCAGGGTCGCGCCGCCGGGGCCGGGAGGGTGCCGCCGGGGGATGGAGCGGGGGCGGGGACGCCGGCGGGACCGGGTCGGGTGGTCGCGGCGTGTGTCTGTGGCGTGTGTGCGTTGTGTGTGTGTGTGTCTGTGGCGTGCGGGGTCGCGCTGGGTTAACTGTTAGGGGGTATGCCGAGTGCCCGTGATCTGGCACTCGACATATCCCCTTTTTTTATTTTTTCAAAAGGTCTACCGACGTGGCAGTGGGCCAGCACCAAGACTTTGCCGAGTGTTTTGTAGAAGACACTCGGCAAAGAGATACTTTACTAAGTGTTATATAGAAACACTCAGCAAAGTACGCTAATATTTCATGTATACCTTTAATAGCTGGTTTCAGTAACGTTTTTACTATATATTTTGAAAAAAACTTGTCAAATTCACTCAAAAATGCATATTTGTTTTTTCTACTAATATTATTTCATTATTTCATGCAGTTATAGCTCAAAATTAATTTATATCAACTAAAATTCTATAATTGCAATTAATTAATAAAAAAATATCAAACGGATCCGAAAAATTGTCAAAATTTGACATGAACCAATCTATGTTGTGTATTACCTATATACAATTTTTTAACTCAAACCCCAATTCACATGTCACTTGGACTCTAAATCTTACCGGATCCTTCTAAGTTCTATGAATTTTCTCCGGAGATGCGTCCGTTTGTAAGCATCATACGTCACAAATTGTGCGAAACATTCTCAATTTTTTTACCACAGCCTCCACATATGATATCATGACATCTTGACAAATCTCGTGATTTTCAGACTTTGTTTGGTTTTTGTAGAATTTAAAAATCATTCTGACACACGATCGTGGTCGTGTTTCCTGAACAAAATGTTCGAAATTTCTTTTCATTTCCTGCATGAGACATCAATCCGGACTCAATGACATGAATATGATTTTTCCACTTATTTTATTCTATTATTTCAATCACTTGCAGTTCAAATTTCACTTAAATCAATAAATTACTCAAAATGAAATTAATTCACTAAATATAGCAAACAGACCAAGAAATAGACCAACTTTTAACATGCAGTTCCAAATGTCGTACGTGGGGAGTAGAAAAATTGTGGAGGGTCGAGGAGGAAAAAATAGTTTTGGATTTGCCAAGTGTCTCCATAAACACTCGGCAAACCCATATACTTCGCCGAGTGTCGGCATAAAACACTCGACAAATCCGTACTTCGCCGAGTGGCTCTAACGGACACTCGACGAAGTCCTAATGGCCGGCACGCCGTCCGGTAGGACGGCGCACGCGCGGGTCACGTGTTGGTTATTGCCGAGTGTCCCATAGAGGCCGAGTGTTGACACTTGGTAAATATTAAATATGCCGAGTGTCTGATGGTTGCCGAGTGTTGACACTCGGCAAATCATAAATATGCCGAGTGTAATCGTATGCCGAGTGTCTCGGAGGGAACACTCAGCAAAGATGCCGTTTGCCGAGTGCCCGATATAATACACTCGGCAAACGTAAAGCACTCGGTATTTTCACTGTTTCCCGTAGTGCCTTATTGATGCTGATTTGATAATACAGATTTATGATGATGCCGCAAAATGTATGATGAAAGTAGCTGAAATGACACTTTTTTATGCCAACAAGATACGTTTGCTGCGAGAGATGGCCTGCTGCAGTTCGACTATCCACCCGCTTCTCGATTAATTCCACGTCCGCCTGTCAGGACCCGGGTCAAGATCCTGACGGAATACTGGAGCATGTAGAATCGGAATTCAGAGAGTAGAATAGAAAGAACAGAGAAGTTCAGACAAGAACAGGCAAGATACAGATAGTTTCAGAGTTCAGAACTATTCCTTTCATACCCCTTTCGGTTACATGCGCTGCCTTTATATACAGCGGAATTTTTTAAAATAATATTTTTAATGATTAATTATAAATCTAGAAGTTGTTATATAAAAATTTGACATATAGCAGTCTATCGGCCGCTCAACTGCCGATTGGACGCCTGTCGACAGCTCACTAGCCGATAGGCCCCGCCAAAATATCCTGTCGGCACTGACAGGGATCCTGTCGACAGCTGGAGGGCTGATAGGGCTAGTCGGCCTTTGGATGGCTGACAGGTCAGTCGGCATTTGGATCACCGACATGGAAGTCTGCAACCCAGTTGCCGATAGGACTATCGGGCCCCACGCAGCTGATAACACTATTTCATGCTGTATTCCTTCTTTTCTAGACACAGCCATCACCCGATATGGTACATTTTCACGTACACAACCATCTCCGGATAGAAAACTAACTTTGCCACTTTTTGAGCAACACTAAAAACATGATTAGTTCTCATCACAAATGCCCTTGTTACGCTAAAAAGGGATAAAATACTTGCAGCAAAGGCTAAACAATGTCCTTTTACGTTTTATTGTCCTTTGCCTCAATGCAGGCGAGGGACTGTATTGAAGCATTGCCTCAATTGCAAAAGTGCGTACATTAGTTCGCATCACAAATCGAAGAGTACATTAGTTTGCATCCATACATCCATGCTAGCATACAACCATACAAATCTACACGCTTAACCTACATGACGACCATGCTAGGTGCCTGCGCACCTCAGTGGCGAACCTAGGCCGTAGGGTAAGTCCACTGGTTTGGAGGGCGTCGCTATCGTACCGGTGGGGTCGAGTCCATATCCTCAGTACCCTGAATCGGTAGAGGTGCCCTAGAAAGCTGTGAGGGCCCGACCTCCTCAGGGAACCAAGTAGGAGTGTCGTCCGTGTGAAAGGTCTTAAGCTGCTAGTATCCTCCATGTAGTCACTGTAAGAAGCACGTGTACCTATACAAAAAGGCTAGGTTAGATAGAGCATGTTTGGTACATAGTAAATAAGAAATTAGGAAGGTAATCATTGAATTCAGTTCTATGTCAAACAACTGGAACTCGCTAAGGTTTACCCCGCTGTCTCTGTATCTAATTTCACCGTTGCCATAGTAAATTCCAAAAGAAACTAAATTGGTTGACGTTCGTGTTCGCATTGTGCAAAATATCGTGTAAATTAATTGCGGTACCATGCTAGCTTATTCTAACTAAACTAAAATAAAGCCAACCTAACAGAAAAATAATAACTAAAAGAGATAAATACACTATCCAGTCTATTTGCTTGCTCGTATCTAGCTTATAAGTCATGGCTTATCAGCCAACGAACAATATTTTTCTCTCACACCAAACCAGCCAACAGTACTTTTAGTCATAGCTTATAGGCCAAACCAGCCCAACGAACAGGGAGTAAAATGCATTTTCGAGTTATTAAACCTTTTAAGTGGTTCACCGAAAGTCCATACCCTTTATTTAGCGTTTAGATCTGACGTGGCGCATACACTCAGCCAACGTGGCGTGTAAATTATAATTAGCCCCTTTCTTACCTTTTCCTCTTTCATGTTCAGCCACCGCACGGGCACGGCGCACACCAGGCCAGTCGCCATGCCCACCGCTCAGCAAGGCTGGCTTCTTGCCGTTGACGTGCGCGCCCACCGCCGCGAGGCCGCCCTGCTGACGCATGCTCGCCGCTCCGACCCTGCTAATGCGCACGCGCCGTCATGTGCTGGGCTTGCACCTCCACGCCTCCTCACCCCGTCTCTCTCTCCGGCCTCTAGCGCCACCAGCGTCGCCATCTGCCCATCCATGCTTGTGCTTGCCGGCACCGCTCCTGCCCTCCATGCTAGTGCTCAGTGCTCACCGCCGCCCAAATTTCATTTGCTCAGTACAGATAGTGGGAGCGTGGGCGTCGAGCGCGCGCAACCTCTGCTGTTCAGCAGCGGCGTCCCCAGTGGCGAACAGCAGCGGTGTGAGATGCGTCATCCTGGTCAGCCGCTTCTGCAGGCCGGCGACCTCCCGGTCGAGCTCGGCCGACCTCGCCGACGCAGTCCGGAGCACGACGGCGTTGGGCGCGAAGGCGTGGTGGTCCCGGACGTGGCTGAGGGAGAGCGACCGGAGAACTGTGAGCCCGGAGGCGGGAGGTGCCGTTTCTTAGCTTCTTTTTGTGGGGCCACGATGGGACCTGCCTTGCTGCCTGCGCTGGGTTCGCCATGGCGTCCGCTCGCCGCCGGTGCTGGGCCGAGCCAGTTCACAATCGAGCCAGCACCCGTGGTGCGCTCGTCCGCGCACGCCGTCGCCGTTGTCGTGCGGTCCGCTCGCCACGCTGCTGGAGACACCATCACCGCACCCTGCTTGCTGTGCCGCCGCTACGGGCGCCATCGTCGCGGCCGCGCGCCGTTTGCACCTGCTCACGCACGTTGTTGCAGCAGCCGCACGACTTGCTGGCCTTGCACCCACTCCCGTACTCCCGCCCACCCATGCATGCTGATGCGCTGCTCACACAACTCATGACTTGTGTACTTTTGGCGTCTGTTTCATGTTCTTTTAATTATTTTCTTTGTTTTCGTTGCCTAATGAGCAATAGTTGTTTAACCTTGAGTTGATTAAGTGTTGGTTGTGCAAACTTGTTTTAACTCATGACTTGTGTACTTTTGATGGTGTTTTTGGGTCTAATTTTAGGATGTACTGGTTCATGTGGTCGAAGCGATGGAAGATTATTGAGGTCTTTCATTATACAAGAAGTGGTGTTAATAGAATATGATAATATCTCGTTGTTTCTTTGGTTTTGGCCATTACTAAAATGTGACTGGATATGTTAATAATTTATTTGAACTATTGATTAAACAGACGTCATAGATTTGTCACGACAAATATATAGGGACTGACTACACATCTTGTAGAGGATTTTGCTGTTTGTTATCTTCCACTTTTTCAACAAATCATAATTTGACACGTCACATGGTACAACAAAGCAAAAACATAAAAAAAAAATACCTGTACGTCACATGCCTGGAAGTTTTTTATGGTACTTATCTTCCGCTTCCTGAAAAATGACGTGGCAAAACCTCAGCCAAAAGACAACAAAGATAAAGAATGCTTGACGGAGAAGAAAGAAAATACCTGACGCCTTAAAAAACAAAAAACGCGGCAACGTGGCCGCGGCAGTGGCGGCGTAGCAGACAGAGACGATGAAGCAACAGCAAGACCAAACTTGAAATTAACACCCAGATCAGAAGCAAAAGAACTAGATGCAACACAGATAAACAATCAAACCAGTCCACCCCAAAGCACCTTGTCGATAGAATATCGTGGCAGTCCACCGAGGGGTATCCCGCGATGGTAGATTGATCGGTAGAGGAACGTGTAATCAAGAACAAGAAGGCAACAGAGACACACGAGTTATACAGGTTCAGGCCGTCAGTATGACGTAACACCTTACTCCTGTGGTCTGTTGGTTTATATTAGCTATCGTACGATTTGCCGTGATTTTGTAGGGGGTCCCTGCCCACCTTATATAGTCTGGGGGTAAGGTTATAAGTCGGTTAGACCTGAGAGATAACCGGAAAGTAATAACAGATTACAAGAAACACGAGATCGTACATATCCTATCAGATCACGTAACATCTTCCGGATATCATCCCCATGCCTTGCGGGAGGCGCCGAGCAGAATCGTGCCCCGCAAGGCTCTTTCTCGTGGGCTGGACCGCCCCTGGAGGCGTAGCCCATGTGGCCTGCCGTGGGTATCCGGGGTCATACCCCCACAGCTAGTCCCCGAGCGTCTTGTACCCGTTGAGCAACGCCGTCTTGAACTTTTCCAAGCAGGTGCGAACAAAAACCAAGCTGTCCAAATCATGGTTAGACCACCATAATGAATTGCCGATCAGTTGTGAGCAGCTGCCGAGCAGCGTGCACCATCGCCGACCAGTGTGTTCCGAGCACGGCTTGACATACGGGTGTAAGGAGCTCAATTTCAGAATTGAAAATTCCTGCGCGGTAAAATGAAGTGTGCCCACTTAGAGTCCGACCACGAGGTTAAAGGTACCTTGGTTTAACGTTTAGAGGCTCGGAGTCTTTCGGAAGAAACAAACACATTCGCCGCAAGGTGAAGTGTGCCCACTTAGTCCCCGAGCCTGACAGTAGGTGACGTAGTCACGTGGTGCCAGGCTCAGAAAATATTGAACCAGCCGAGCAGGTAACCAGTCCCCGAGCGTAGCCTCGAGATGAAAAACAAACACATTCACCGCAAGGTGAAATGTGCCCACTTAGTCCCCGAGCCTGACAGTAGGTGACATAGTCACGTGGTTCCAGGCTCAGAAAAAAGTAATCCACCCGAGCAAGTAGCCAGTCCTCGTGTGTCGGGCGTAGACATCGGATAAATCAAACCGTGGAGAAAAAATCGGAGTAATGGTTGTGCAACATCGGGTACTGAGCCTCATTAAATTGCAGAGAAATCGGTGAATATTTGGCGGCGACAAATGAGCGACGTGGGCTACTGTTATGTGATAGCCCAATTTGCGGCCCATTAAACCACGTTGGTGGAGTCAAAGTAGCGCTAATAGCGGGAACGGTTTCCCAAAATCCCTCAGACGCAATGAAAACTGGAGGTAGTGCTTTATAACCGTGCCGCCACATATATCGCCTCCTACCTCACTCAATCTGTCTTTCTTCCTTCCTTCGCAAACCCTACGCTCCACATTCCACATCGTCGCGAGCACTCGCCTCCATCCCAGTTCCAATCCGGAGAGAATGGCGCCGAAAAAAGGAGCCGCAAAGCCGAGGAAGGTGGCCACCGGAGCCAGCCGTGACGAGGAGTGGGTGCCGTCGAAGATGTCGGCGGCGGATCTCAATAAGATGGTGGCGACGGGCGTTCTCCTAGACCACCTCACTGCTGGATGGCGGCCGACTAGTGGTGAGCCCTTCCCAACACCACATACTGATGAGGCTGTAGTATTTGAAGATTTTTTCTGGCGAGGATTAGGGTTTCCTGTCCACCCCTTTTTGAGGGATCTTATGGAGTTTTGGGCGATTAGCCTCTGTAATCTACACCCCAACACCATTCTACACGTGTCTATCTTTATCCATTTCTACGAGGCGTTTCTCGGTGTTCTTCCGCACTTCAACCTCTTCAGGCACCTGTTTTGTCTGAAGAAGAAGGGGGGCAGCGGTTCCAAGGTGGTCGGCGGCGTGTACCTGCAACTCAGGGATGGGATGGCCAGCGAATACATCAGCATACCGCTAAATACCTCCCTTAAAGGTTGGAACACCAGATGGATCTATATCAAACAAAGTCACCCAATGATTCGATGCGACATCCACCACATCCCGGTTAATCATAGTAACTGGTCGGAGAGACCCAACAATGCTGACATGGAGCAGGTAATGGAACTTCTGGACTTGATTAAGGGCGTGGAGCTTAGGGGTGAACTGGTGGCAGCTAGCTTCATAGTGCAGCGCGTCCAGCCCTGCAAAGAGAGGGCCTACCCGGCATTCGACTATAAAGGCGACAACGACGGTACCTGGGAAAACACAGACCGTCTGACAAAGAAAGAAGTAATAGACCGTGCCATGGACCTATTTACTTCTAATGTCTCATTCAGTTGGCCAAAAGGAACGAAGGCTTTCAACTGTACCAATCCACCTCCTCAGGTAACCCTTTCACCTTGCATTGTTTAGGCATCAATTTCCGAGCAAAGGAGTGACTTACTTATGTAAAGATCCATTCGCATGATAGGGCAATATACTTTTCAAACGTGCCGAGAGCCGATTGGCCGAAAGGAGTGGACATTCGGCGGCCGCTACAGCCCGAAGAGGAGGAGCAGAGCACCTCGTCGGATAGTCCATCCCCAGCATCGGAGAAGATCCACGGGAAAAGACCGGTAGTAGATGAGCCGGTCCAAAAAAGGAGAAAAACCGCAAGCTCTACTGCACCAAAATCGGGTGGCATCTCGCTTGGAGAAGACCGAACCGCTCGACCACAAAGAAACGCTGTGCTAGAGTGGTCGGACGATGACGAAGACCAGGCAGCGCATCCGCCGAGCACAAAAACGCCATCGACTAATGCTGAAACTCCCGAGCAGCAAGCGAGGAGAAGCTATGTGCGGGCAACGATGGAAGTCCTAGCGGCACAGACGACCAAAGTCCCCAAGCAGCAAGAGGGGATAACCGTAGAGCAGCACACAGAGGCGGCCCTGGGGCACCAAGCAGGGCGGCACTCTGTTGTAGAGGAGCAGGAGTCCTCCCATCAGGCGGACCAAGCAGCAGCGCCTGGGGGATCAGGCAGGCATCGCTGGTTCAAGAAATTTAATCGAAAGACCAAACCGTAAGTATATTTGCCTTGGAGTAATAATATTGTTCTTTGCATTTTCTTGATTACTGAAAAACCGGTATTACGCAGGGTGACGCCGAGGCCCGTACCCTCAGTAGAAAAAATGCCAACTGCCCCGACCCGGGAGTCCCCGAGTGCTTGGCCAACAGAGGACGGGCCAGCTGCCGCTGCCAGCGGTCCTGGCGACGGTGAATCATTGGCGCACACGATAGGCGCATCGGCGACCGCGACCGAGGCTACGACTAAAAAGGTCGGTACTTTGGAAGCGGAAACTGCAGTTGTTGTTGATGCACTGGAGGCTGAGGATGCAACTCCGTCGATGGCCGAGGAGCAACTTTCACCACCCGCAGCGATGCTAGGAGTGGTCGGAGCAGCTGTCCATCCACGGAGTCCCCCAGTGGTGCCTCAATCGATGGCGGAGGAGGACGAGGTTGTGGAGATCGAGCGTGCCACGCCCAAGCCCCAGTCCATCTGGATTCTCCGAAAACGCGGGGAAGAGGTGGTAGTTGTCGAGGAAGAAGACACCACCAGGGAAATAAAGAGGTTAAAATCCGCCGTTGCTGGTGTTATGACTCAGATCGAGGTGAGTACCGCACCTGAAACACTGATATATGTTGTTGGAAACCATGGCTTATCTCTAGCATTGTTCATCCGCAGGGGATAGCTCGAACAGCCGAGCAGCGGCATCAACTGATGAAGAGGATGGAGCCCCTCGCCGAGGAAAACAAGAAACTCCGGGAGGCGTTAAATCTTTCGAAGAAGAATATTAAGAGGGCCCAGCGCGAGCGGGACCTTGCAGAGTCTAACTCACTAGACCTTGAACATCAGAAGGGGGTTCTCTCCGAACAATTAATGGCTGCATCCGAGCAGCTGCAGAAGAAGTCCGAGCGACTGGCGATTGTATCCGAGGAGCTAAAAAATGTGTGCGAGCAATTGGGCAAGAAAACCGAAGAACTGAAAAATAAATCCGAGCAACTCGATCGAAAGTGCCAGCAGTTCAAGGATGTATCCAAGCAGAAATCCGATATGCCTTACTACATAATGTACTTTGCAGTAATTTGCCAATCCACTGTTATGATGACTGTTGTGCTTGCAGAGCAAGACGCAGAACTCAGCCAGCTTCACCAGACCGTCGAGCAAATTCGACAAGAGAAAGCTAAAGAGTCGGAGCGAGCACCAAACTGGCCGAAGAACTAAATGGTAGATACCCCCTGATCGGAAGTAATGTTGTAGTACTTTTCTAGTCTGATGAACCATTCTAATTATTGTAGATTACCGCTATAAAACCAAGGCACAGTTCGATGTGCTGGTACAGGAAGCCAAAGTCCAGAAAGACAACTTCAAAACTATGTCTGCCGCAATAGCACCAGTACTCGACTGCGTCAACATTGAACTGGCACCCCGTCCTGACAGCAGGCAGCAAGGGCTAGACACCATCATTCAGAGATGCAAGGCAGCATGGGAGAATTTCAAAAATTTCAACCATGACGCCGTTTTGACCGCCGCTACTCATCCCTTGCAGTGGTTCGGTCCCACTATCCGTCTATCAACATCTAGTCGATAGGTGGTGGGTTCGCAGATGGGCTGAGCAACGCGCAAACCCAGCAACTGGAGGATGATGTTGAAGATGCAGCCAAAATGCTTGTCGGCGATATAGACCTATTTGGCGAAACAGAAGCTGATGGCGAATCTTAACGAACTGCTCGGATACTGTCGCCTGTACTGCTTACTTTATTCAGCGATGAAGAGTCATTTGTATTAATAACCCAACGCCGTTATGCATAATATAAGTAGTGTTCGATCAGTTAGTTTTCACTAAACCTGATGCTTTAGCTAGCCCGTAATTCGCAGAGCACGTAGCCCATGTGCATGTTGGGAAAATAAGCCTTACCATAGGACCGTAGCCTACCGCCCGATACGCAGAGCACGGAGCCCATAGCACGTGTGGTGGGATGGTAGATCCTTGGTTTGCTCCATAATTGTCAAAGAAAAACTCATGCCGCCCAGCGGCCGATTTGAGTAACTTGCCGAGAAAAATAGTTTAAGTGGCGTCCGAGCAGTTAGTCTATGCCTGAAATCTAGGCTTTGAATAGCCCATAGTCCACAACGTCGAGCGCAGAGACCCTGACACATGTAGGATTAACAAGCATGACCAAGGAACCGCAACCGACCAACCGAAACGCAGAGCGCGGAGCCCCTTAGCGCGTGTAGGAAGTAATCGGAGACTGGGTCTTCCCCATAGAAAACAAAAAAGAAAAAACATGTGTTGCTCGGCGAGCTATGTTACGAAATTTGGAGTGCAAAAATCATCGTCGTTTTTAGGAGGAAAAACTTATGCGATTCGGAGAAAACATAATAGGCGATTTTTGGAGAAATCGTGTTCGTCGATTTTTGGAGTTATCGTGTTCGGCGATTTGGAGTTAACATGTTCGATGATTTGGAGAAATCGTGTTTGGCGTTTTGGAGTTAACGTGTTCGGTGATTTGGAGAAATCGTGTTTGGCATTTTTGAGTTAACGTGTTCGGCGATTTGGAGAAATCGTGTTTGGCGTTTTGGAGTTAACATGTTCGGCGATTTGGAGAAATCGCGTTTGGCGTTTTGGAGTTAACGTGTTCGGCGATTTGGAGAAATCGTGTTTGGCATTTTGGAGTTAACGTGTTCGGCAATTTGGAGAAATCGTGTTTGGCGTTATGGAGTTAACGTGTTCGGTGATTTAGAGAAATCGTGTTTGGCGTTTTGGAGTTAACGTGTTCGGCGATTTGGAGAAATCATGTTTGGCGTTTTGGAGTTACCGTGTTCGGCGATTTGGAGTTAACGTCTTCGACGATTTGGGCGTACTTGGCGAGCGTATTGTAGGTCATCACGGAGTGGCGTATAGCCCGATAACGGTAAGTGAAGCTTATGATTGAGGAAAAAATGGAGGAAAATTATGGAGACCAGAACTTTATTAATATTAAAGTAAAGAATACATATCTGTGTTATTTCAGGGGTAGAAACGCATAAGGTGCTCTATGTGCCAGGAGTTGGGAACATCGAGTCCATCTAAGTCGCATAAGCGATAAGACCCTGGTCGAGTAACACCTTTTACGATGTAAGGGCCCTCCCAGGGTGAAGACAGCTTGTGAAGCCCTTCGGTTTTTTGTTTCCGATGTAAGACGAGGTCGTCGATCGCGAACAAACGACCTTTGACGTTACGATTGTAATACCTCCGTAGACCTTCGAGGTACTTGGCTGTGCGAATGCAAGTAATCAGACGTTCTGCCTCAGCCCGATCAATGTCTTCTGTCCAAACAGCTGCGGCTTGCTCTTCATCATAATTTTCTACTCTAGGTGCTCGGAATGCAATATCCGTTGGGAGTATGGCCTCTAAGCCATAGACCATAAAATATGGAGATACGCTGGTACTATGACTAGCTTGAGTGCGCAGTCCCCAGACCACAGCTGGTAGTCCTTTGAGCCATCTGTCCGGATGTTTTTCTTCTTTCTGATAGAGCCTTTTTTTGAGGGCGTCGAGGATCATACCATTAGCCCGTTCGACCTGGCCGTTAGCTCTAGGATGAGCAACGGAAACGTATTTAACAGATATGCACCGGTCTTCGCAGAAGTCCCAAAAATGATGGCCGGTAAAAGTTGTCCCGAGGTCGGTGATGATGCTGTTTGGGAGACCGAATCTGTGTATGATGTCTTCAAAGAGCTCGACTGCTTTCTTAGCAGTAGCTGCGACAAGTGGTTTGTACTCAATCCACTTGGAGAACTTATCAATGACGATGTACACATACCGGAAACCTCCTGGCGCTGGTTTGAAAGGCTCGATCATATCCAGTCCCCAGCATGAGAATGGCCAGGAAGCTAGAATGGTCTGTAGTTCCTGTGCCGGTACATGTATT
Organism: Miscanthus floridulus; assembly: GCF_019320115.1. Classification (NCBI taxonomy): domain Eukaryota; kingdom Viridiplantae; phylum Streptophyta; class Magnoliopsida; order Poales; family Poaceae; genus Miscanthus; species Miscanthus floridulus. The sequence continues at coordinate 12,889,545 of NC_089598.1, forward strand.
TGCTTGGCAAAAAACTGACAACCCTCACATCGCCGAATGAGATCTTCCGCATCAGAGATGGCCGTGGGCCAGTAAAAACCTGCTCAGAAAGCTTTGCCGACCAGTGTTCTTGAAGCCGCATGATTGCCACAGGAACCAGAGTGAATTTCGGAAAGTAGCTTCACGCCATCGTCTTGGATGATGCACTTCTGCAGTATCCCTTCCTTGGCGCTTTTCCTCATCAGGCTACCGTCTACCAACACGTAATGCTTACTTCGACGAATTAGTCGTTCGGTTTCAATTTTGTCGGCGGGTACTTCGTCGTTGGAGAGGTATTTGATGACTGTTCCCTCCAATCAGTGACCGGCGAAGGTACCACAAGTACCAGCTGCTCGGCAGGGGGTACTTCTACAACTTCCTTATCTTCTTTTATGGATGGTGTCAGGAGGTCTTGAACGAAACCCCCCGGCGGAACCGCGGTGCGAGAAGATCCTATCTTTGATAGCTGGTCGGCTGGTTGGTTTTGATCCCATACCACGTGGTGGTACTCGATGCCGTAGAATTTCCCTTCAAGCTTCCTGATTTCGGCGCAATATGCGTCCATTTTCTCACTAGAACAAGACCAATATTTATTGAGCTAATTGATAACCAGCGCGGAATCCCCGTATACCATGGGGCATTTGATGCCGAGCTCGATAGCTATACGGAGGCCATTGAGACATGCTTCGTATTCCACGGCATTGTTGGAGGCCAAAAAATGTATGTGAAGAACATATCATAGTTTATCCTTTGTCGGTGTGATGAACAGAATGCCCACACCAGCACCATTGATATTGAGGGCGTCGTCGAAGTACATCACCCAGTGCTCAGGGCAAGAGGCGGCAACGGGTTCTTGGATTTCGATCCACTCAGCGATGAAATTAGCAAGCGCCTGTGACTTGACGGTCGGTCTACTTCTGAAGTCAATGGAATAGGTGCCGAGCTCAACAGCCCACTTGATGATACGTCCATTGGCCTCTTTATTGCGGAGAATATCCCCTAGAGGGAACTCGGTGACCACGACGATCTTGTAATATTCAAAGTAATGTCAGAGCTTGCGTGAGGTGATCAAAATTGCATATAACAGCTTTTGCACCTGAGGATAACGAGTTTTGGGCTCATTAAGTACCTCGCTGATGAAATAGATCGGACGTTGTACCTTGTAGGCGTGTCTAGTTTCCTCGCGTTTGACGATAATAGCCGTGCTGACAACTCGAGAAGTGGCGGCGATGTAAACCGGCAGAGTTTCATCTGGTCATGGCGCTGTCATGATTGGAGGTTTTGTTAAAAACAACTTGAGCTGCTCGAAAGCTGTGTCTGCCTCCTCTGTCCAAGAAAAAAGCTCGGAGGCTTTGAGGAGCTTGAAGAAAGGTAGCCCTTTTTCACCGAGGCACGAGATAAATCGGCTTAACGCAGCCATGCAGCCTGTAAGCTTCTGTATATCCTTGACACACGTCAGCCGTTTCATGTTGGTGATGGCGGAGACCTTATCAGGGTTTGGTTCGATGCCCCGAGCACTGACAATGTAGCCTAGCAGGATATCGGATGGAACTCCAAAGATGCACTTTGAAGGGTTCAACTTCCATCGGTATTTGCTCAAGTTTGTGAAAGTTTCTTCAAGGTCGGCGATAAGATTGTCGGCGGTTTTAGTCTTGATGACCACGTCATCGATGTAGACCTCAACATTATGGCCAATCTGTTGGTCGAGGCACGTCTGGATAGCCCTTTGGTAGGTTGCTCCAGCGTTCTTTAGTCCGAAGGACATAGTGGTGTAGCAGTATGCACCGAAAGGCGTAATGAAAGACGTTTTAACCTGGTCTTCCTTCTTGAGGGAGATCTGATGATAGCCAGAGTAATAGTCAAGAAAGGAGAGTAATTCATAGCCAGCGGTGGAGTCTACAACCTCGTCTATCCGAGGTAGGCCAAAGGGGTCTTTAGGGTAGTGTTTGTTAAGATCAGTATAATCAACACACATTCTCCATTCTTTATTCTTTTTCTTAATAAAAACAGGATTAGCTAACCAATCTGGATGATACACTTCTTTTATAAATCCGGTAGCTAAGAGCCGTTTTATTTCTACCCTAATAGCCTCCTTTTTGTCCGGCGCGGATCGGCGAAGTTTTTGCTTGATCGGTTTAGCGGTCGGCGAGACATTCAAGGAGTGCTCGATCTTCTCCCATGGTACCCCCGGCATGTCTGTAGGTTTCCAAGCAAACACATCGGCGTTGGCACATATGAAGGAGACGAGCGTGCTTTCCTATTTGGGGTCAAGGCGAGCCCCAATTTTCACCGTCTTGGAAGGGTCATCGAGGTCGAGGCCGATCTCCTTGACTTCCTTGGACTTGGCAGAGGCACAAGGAGGTTCTAGGATCTCCATGTCGTTAGCAGACGGCATCTTGGCTTCGGCGATCATGCTAGCCATCTGGATGGAGAGGTCGGTGGCTTCGGCGAGGGCGAGACTTTCTGTCTCGCAGGCGTAGGCGACGGAGAGGTTGGCCCGCAAAGACAGGACCCCTGCAGGTGAAGGCATCTTTAACACCAAATACGCGTAGTGTAGAGCGGCCATGAACTTTGCTAGAGCCGGTCGCCCCAATATGGCATGATAGGCGGTGTCAAAGTCGGCGACGTAGAAGTTGATATGCTCCACTCGGTAGTTGGTTGCCGTGCTGAACTGTACTGGTAGGGTAATCTCCCCAAGCGGTCTGGATGCCCTACCAGGTACCATGCCCCAGAAGGAGGAGTCTGAAGGCGTGAGATCTGTTGGCCCGAGGCCGAGCTCCCTTAGGGCCCCGGCGAAGAGTAGATTCAAAGCGCTCCCACCGTCGACGAGGACTTTTCTGAAGAGCACCTTCTGGACAGTCGTGTCAAGGACGACGGGAAAACGCCCTGTGTAGGGTATGTCTGCCCACTGGTCGGCCCTGCTGAAGGTGATGGAGACTTCGGACCACGGGCGATAGCTGGGGTTGGCGGTAGTTTCTTCTGAAACGACGGCGAGCACTTGTCGGGCGGCGAGCTTCCGTTCCCTTCTGCTCTCGTTGGAGGCGAAACCCCCGAAGATGGTGGCGACCACCTTGTCGTGGTCCTGGAAGGTATTATTATTATCCCTAGGAGGTCGGCGTCCTCCGTTCCCGCCATTGTTGTTGTTGTACTTTTTCTCCTGGAACTCCATAGCCAAACCAAGGCAGTCCTTCATCTTGTGTTTGGCATTCTTGTGCAGGGGGCACGGTCCATCAAGGATCTTCTTGTACTGCTCATCGTAGTTACGCTTTGCACGCAGCTCATTGACGTTGGCGACAAAGTGATCTGGTCGGCGGCGGCGATTCTGACCAGGTTTGTATCCATCTGGCCAATCTCGTCCGCTGTCCCGATGGAAACTGCGGTCATCGTAGCGGCGACCGTTGTACTATCGGTCGTCATTGCGGTTGTCGTGGCGGCGATCGTTGGGCTGTCGGTCATCGTTGCGGTCGTCGTGGCGGCGAGGTGGGCGATTAGTGCCCGTATCTTCATTAAAACGCACCTCTGCTTCCTCGGCGCCGGCGTACTGGTTGGCAGTTGTGATCATCTCGCCGATGCCGGTAGGTGGCTTCCTATTGAACTTAGAACGGAGTTCTCGGTGATGAAGTCCTCGGACAAAGGCGGTGATGACTTCGGCTTCCGTGATGTTGGGAACAGAATTCCTCATCTCGGAGAAGCGTCTGATGTAGCTGCGGAGTAGTTCGGACGGCTTTTGGGTGATGCGGTTGAGATTGTGCTTGGTGCCCAGCCGCCTACATGTGGCCATGTAGTTGTCGGTGAAAACTCTCATCAGATCTTCCCAAGATCCGATGGAGTCTGGGGCAAGGCTTGTGAACCAGCTCATGGCATGACGAGGAGATAATTTGCCATGATGTTGGTGTCTCCTCCAGCGGCGCGGACGGCGGTGGCGTAAGCCTGCAGCCACTGAGTTGGGTTCATCCTCCCTTCATAGGGCTCGACCCCGGTGATTTTGAAACCATGGGGCCACTAGAGCATTCGGAGCGCCCTAGTGAACGCTGGGGGCCCTTCCGGGCTGTTGGGGCCAATATCGGCAGTATTGCCAGCGACGATCGGCTCCAGAGCTGAGTCCGGGTTGCCGTACCCTTGCTCGTACTCCTGGCAACATCGTACTTCATCTTTATGGCGCCCGAAACATCATTGATCGATACGCCGTCGTGCATCCCGAAGGTTACTAAGGTGCACTCGGGCGTCCTATTCGACCTCTTGGTCGTGCTGGCGATGATGCTCAGCGTGGTGGCCTCCAACTCCCCCCTGGGGAGGTAGTGACTGGTCGGTGAAATGGCTTTGACTGGGGCAGCGATTAGATCTAGGATCAGCTGATCGACGGATCACGCTTGTGGAGCATGAAGGTCTCTGAACTTCTCAGATCTCATTAACTTGACAGTGTGCCGCTTTAAGCATAGCGGCGACCTTGGCGAGCTCGGGCATCTGCGGGAGGTGTGCAAGTTTGTTGGCGGCCACGGCTAGATTGGCGCTCAGAGTTTTGAAAACGTCGTGGCCGTCAACGCGGAGGAATTCTTCGTTGAGGTTGCGATGGAGGGGCCTTCCTTGTGAATCGAACTGGTTATCACGAGCGGCCTCGGCCATCGCAATGGTGCGTTTGTTATCACGGCGTTGCGCGCAGTTGGCGTTCCTATTTTCACGGGCGGCGCGTTCCTCATCTGTTTCACCGTTCTGAGGGGGCTGTCGATACTGACGTTGAAGATTGCGCCACCCCAGAAAGGCAGGAGAGGAGGTTGCTTGGTGAAGGTCTCGGCGAGGGGCTCCGTGGAGCCTTGAGACTCGGAGTCTGGATTTTCCTCAAGGATAGTTTGGAGGGATGTTCCGGGACCCCGGCTGGCATGTAGCATGTTGACGGTTGGTGGAAGCTGGTCGACGAGCAGGTCGGCGAATTTGCTCCTCAGGGCGTCCTGATACGTAGCGGCGGTGTTGGCGAGCCCGAAGGGCAGGGCGGCGAGCCCAGAGGTTTGCCGAGCACTAAACACCAACAGATCGGGATCGGAAGGTGGTCGGTGCTGAACAAGGGTGTCCAGAGCCGACTCAGCAATGGAGAGGCAATCGGTGAGTTTCAGGCCAACCCGATCGATAGACTCGATCAGATCGTCATTGTTGACGTGCCTCCTCCGATAGCAAGGAAGCGAGCGGCGAGTGGCTGATGAAGTCGACCCCAAAAGTGGCTCTGAGATTGGATCTGTGGTCGTAGGTGCGAGGGTGGTCGGCGCAGAATGGATCTGCACCGGCTCGAGAAGCTCTCCAACTCCGTCGGCGTTGATGACCCATGTGATGGATCCGACCGTGAAGATCTGGCCAGGCTGTGGGAGGAACGAAGAGCCTGTGGAAAAAGCCATCTTGTTCGACAAGGAAACAGCATGCACACCCCTACCTGGCGGCCAACTGTCGACAGAATATCATCGGCAGTCCACCGAAGGGTATCCCGCGATGGTAGATTGATCGGCAGAGGAGCGTGTAATCAAGAACAAGAAGGCAACAGAGACACACAAGTTATACAGGTTCAGGTCGTCAGTATGACGTAACACCTTACTCCTGTGGTCTGTTGGTTTATATTAGCTATCATATGATTTGCCGTGATTTTGTAGGGGGTCCCTGACCGCCTTATATAGTCCGGGGGGCAAGGTTACAAGTCGGTTAGATCTGAGAGATAACCGGAAAGTAATAACAGATTACAAGAAACACGGGATCGTACATATCCTATCAGATCACGTAACATCTTCCGGATATCCTCCCCATGCCTTGCGGGAGGCGCCGAGCAGAATCGTGCCCCGCAAGGCTCCTTCTCGTGGGCTGGACCGCCCCTGGAGGCGTAGCCCATGTGGCCTGCCGTGGGTATCCGGGGTCATACCCCCCACACACCTTCATCTCAAATTTGTTTTTCTGCATAGATCTGCATCTAATTTTGGTACAAATCTCTATCTCTACAACTAAAATATACGGATTGTCAACATCTATCCGGCAGGACCAAAACACTCATACGATCCATAGCCGACTGGTAAATAATCACCGCATCTCATGCGATCCATATCTGGCAGGCAAATAATCACCGCATGGAGACACTGGAAGACAAGTAAATAAAATGGAATAAAACTCATGGAATCACCGGCAGGCAAATAATCACCGCATGGAGACACTGGAAGGCAAGTAAATAAAATGGAATAATCTCTATCTCTTCTACAACTAAAACATACGGATTGTCAACATCTACCCGGCAGGACCAAAACACTCATGCGATTCATATCCGGCAAGCAAATAATCACCGCATCTCATGCGATCCATATCCAGTAGGCAAATAATCACCGCATGGAGACACTGGAAGGCATGCAAATAAAATGGAATAAAACTTACAGAATCACCGGCGGACAAATAATCACTGCATAGAGACACTGGAAGGCAAGTAAATAAAATAGAATAAAACGGAAAGAGAATTGTGGGAAGAGAAAGGAATTTATTGAAATATCACCATGCAATGATCATGGTTGTGATCCAAATCTCGTCCGCCGTCTTTCGTGTTGCATGTTGATAACAAATATTTTTTCCCAAAAAATAAATTATTGCCATGCCTCGTGCGGGCTAGGATATTGTAAGTCCGAGTATATATGTTTTGGCAAGGCAGGGCATGGATAAATTCAATTCGATGCCTAGCAATAAATTTTCAGCCTTTGAGACAGCTGGTACTCCATGCCTAGCTTTTATTTCAGATTCATTACGATAATGAATGTGTTTCTAGACATTATCATGGTATAATACACGTGAAAAATTAAATTGATATATTCTTGATTTTGACTTGGCTAATAAATATCCTATTCAATTTATGTTGCACCCGTTGCAACACACGGGCACTCATCTAGTTACTAAAAAGACAAAAACATGTATTAGATAAGCTGAAATTTCTTCTCTAGATCATAAAAGGATGTCTACATACCACAAGATTTGCGTGCTCCTAAAACTGCTTTAATGCAAAAAAAAAAGTGAGCTGGAGCCCCTTCTCCTTATACAAATCGATGAAAATAACATGCAACTGGGCAATGTCTACTATCAAAAATGCTGCTGCACCGAACATTAGAGGAAAAAATGCCAAGATACTTAAAACAAAATGACTGAAATACTAAACACAATCAGAACTTATACTGAAATAGATTCTACTAGGCTAAAACTAAATTATTTAAAAAGCAAAAATAATAATCAGATTTCTCAGCTCAAATAGAAAATACACATAGTTCAGGTTGAGCATTCATAGCATTTTTCTAAAAGCAAAAATAATTCAGAGTCGAGGAAAAAAGTAGGCTTAACACATTAAAAATATACCTACTGGTAGTGCTCTATTAACCAAGTCGTAGTGAATATTGCACTGTAACAAGTATTACAAACTAATCAAAGGAATCTACAGATATTTACTGACTTCATACTCATTGATGATAAAGTTTCCACACATAAGTCCATCAGCCTGTTCGCTGGTTGGTTTCTGGGCTGATAAGCCCGGCTGATGCTGGTTTGTTGTGAGGGAAAAATATTGTACAATGACTGATAAGTCCTGGCTGAAACCAACAAGCGAACAGGCTGCATACCTAAATGATACATGAACCTTTAAAATATGTAGAAGGTTTTATGCTCTGTGATGTTAAAACAATAAATTAATTCTTCCAAGACCTTACCCTAGAATCTAATATTGCAGGAAACATATATTAAGGTCGGTTGGGGCTAGGAGTATTCATTCAATACCTATTTTCTTTTGCTAATCAACAGTATAATCAATTATACATGTCAAAAAACGGCGGTGAAGCAGTCGTTTTTTGAAAACTTGAGTACACGTTCTTAAAATTCTAGGTTTGACTCAGTTAAGGTTTGTTGATGCAAAGATTGGTCCCACAACGGGCTAGAACACTAGGTACTTTGCAACATGACCTAGCCAAGCTTCCTAGATTTTGTCCGGGAGGGTGACTATTATGCTTTTGTGATGAAGAGCGACGACTAAATTTACAAGCAAACTGGCAAAGGATGATTGTCGTGCTTATGTGTTGAAGAACAACTACTTTTTGCGCAAACTAGCAAAGGAATCGTCGAAGCTTTCTCCCAGGAGGTAGTCAAAGCGAGGACGTTGGGTGGGTTGCCCTAGGTTGACCAGCAAGTCTTGGTCGTTGGATCAAGAGAAGAGCAACAACATGGGGTTGGAAAAAAAATTAGGGCAAAAGAGGTAAAGAGTATATTGGTTTGTGTTTGGTTCGATTGGATACCTCGATCATTCGGCATGGATTCCCTTGTATTTACAAGTAGGGGTGGTCTTATCCCATGGGAGGCCGAAACCTATTACAAACCATGTTAAAGTGCAACTTCAAACTTTGATTTGTCCACGAAAACTGGCCTAACTGGTTTCGAAACCGTCCTAGCCGGTTTTTGCTGGGTGAATCTTTCCAAGTCATAATTTTCTTATCTAGACTCCAAATTAGATGTTCTGTGTTCTTCAATCGCTTCAATGAGAGGACCACAATGGAGAAGTATATATACTATGCATTTTGACAGCATTGCAAAACCCGCCCTAGCTGACTTTGGAACCTGGCTCTTGTGGTTGCTTGACGCGGCGTGCATCCTAGAGAGGGAGATCTCAGTCCACACGGGTTGGAGGGCCTTCCTAGATGTCAAATGTGGGTCCCCTAACCTCACTATGGTCGAGTCTACCGAGAGCGAACCTAATGGGTGTAGCCTCCGAGCCTATGGCTAATTGATCGAAGTCAGGTAGGTGCTTAGCGATCTTTAGTGGCCATGCCATGTTGATGAGGGTACCTGTGGTACAGGTACACATCAATGAGTTTAATAGAAAAGTTGTCTGGAAAACTCATTATTGGATATGTTTTCATTAAAATGTTCCATGAAAAGTTTCTGAGAAACACTACCTGGAAAAATTAGTGAAAGAGAAAAATGGTTTATGGTATGTAGAGAAATGTTACCAAAAAAGAGTAATGTCTGGAGCGAGGATACATACGTTTCCTCACATGCAGGTGGCTGGTTACGGTGTGTAGGGAAGTAGGGAAGATATTTGTCTCTTGTTGTCAGCGTAGGTGTATGTGTGGTCCTCTGACGTAACATAACTATAAGCAATAAATAATCGGTCAATAAGGCACCTTTTTTGTGTCTATATTAGGTTCCTTTTAGTTATTTTCTCTGATGGGGTGTGCGAAGGGTTTGACCCTACATTGCTAAAGAAAAGTTTCTATGGAATTTTCTAGAAATGGATTTGTTACCGAGACAAATGTTACCTAAAAAGAGTAATGTTTGTAGCGAGGCAACGTACGTTTCCGCACATGTGGGGTGGTTTATGGGGTGTAGGGATGTACGAAAGGTATTTGTTGCTTGTTGTCGGAGTGGGTGCATGTGTAGTCCTTTGTCATAACATAACTGTAAGCAATAGTTGGTCCATGAGGAACCTTTTGTAAGCAATAATTGGTCCACGAGGATCAAATGACGCGTGCATTGTTAAAAAAAGTTTGTATGAAAGTTTCTAGAAATGGATTATGTTACAGAGAGAAATGTTACAAAAAAAGAGTAATGTTTGGAGCAAGGCTCCATACGTTTCCACATGTGCGGGGTGTAGGGAAGTAGGGAAGGTTTATTTGTCGTTTGTTGTCGGAGCTGGTGCATATGTGTCATTTGTCGTAACATAACTGTAAGCAATAGTCAGTCCACGATGCAATTCTTGTATCTGTTTCATGTTATTTTTAGTTATTTTCTTTGACTTTGTTGCTTGTTGGGGTGAGTGAAGGGTTCCTGCATTGTTAAAGAAAAGTTCCTATTAAAGTTTCTAGAAATGGATTATGTTATGGAGAAGAAACTCAAAAACTAATGTTTAGAGCAAGGCTACATACGTTTCCGCACTTGTGGGGGTAAACTACGGTGTGTAGGGAGGTAGTGATGTGTTTGTCTCTTGTTGTCGGCGCGGGTGCATGTGTGGCCCTTCGTCGTAACATAACTATAAGCAATAGTTTGATGAGTCACTTTTTGTATCTATTACATGTTTTTTTAAATTATTTTTGTTGTTTTCGTTGCCTGATGAAGTGAGTGATGGGTTTGCCCCTAGGTCATTAAAGAAAAGTCCCTATGAAAGTTTCTAGAAATATATTATATTATAGAGAGAAAACGTTACAAAAGAATGTTTGGAGTGAGGCTACATACGTTTCCACGCTCGCGGTTGTGGGGATTAGGAGGTGTACGGAAGTAGGGAATATTTTTGTCGCTTGTTTTCGGGTAGGGTTCATCTGTGGCCCTTTGTCGTAACATAACGACAAGTAATAGTTGCCATGAGGCAATTTTTTGTGTTTGTTTAATGGTCCTTTTAATTATTTTATTTGTCTTCATTGCCTGATGAGGTGAGTGAGGGGTTTGACCTTGAGTTGATAATTTTGATGAAGTGTTGGTTGTGCAAACTTGATCGGATGGAGTGACATTTTGTAGAAGTAGAACGGACATGCATGGATAGACAGTACAATAAATTGTACTACGTCGACCACTGATCTGAAGAGGAAAGGCTTTTTGCCATCACGTTTTTCACGGTCATGTAGCGCACAAAGTTGTATAATTATTAAATAGGAGGGTATATGTATTAATATATGATGGAAGGTACATACAGTACGTAAACTGGAGTACTAATAAGCTATTACAGTTTCTCCAAGCACATCGATCGCTGATGTCTACTACAGTAGCTAGTAGTATAGTATATAGGCTAGTAGTAGTAGGTTATTGTTGGACATGCTGCATCGACGGCTGAGAACTAGTGCTTCCAGGGGTAGCTTCCTCGCTCACGGCCTGAAGAACCCTGGGTGCGGACGGCCGGTGCCCTGGAAGGAGGTGTTCAGGTGCGTTCTCGTAGGAGTGCTGCCTCGCCAGCGCGAGGATCTTCTTGTCCGCCGCGATGAAGTAGGCCATGCCAGCAACTGCAGGATCCAGTTTTCGTGGAGCAAAACAGGCATCGGTTATGTATAGAACATGTTTATTTCACTGACATGTGAAGGCATCTAGGTCATAGATGAGTGAGATGTACCTGTGGAGATGATGAGGGCCTGGCCAGCGGGGTTGATGTTGGCCTTGGCCCATGGCAGCAGCCTGACGCTAGCCAGCTGAACAACAGAGAGGATATCAAAATCACATACAGGTTTTATTATGCTATCACGATTAAATTTACATGCTGAGAGAGATCATAGATGAACACTCACGGTGGGAATTGCAGAGGCGATGGTCCCGATAGCTGCTGCCTTGAACCCTGCGAGGGCGGCCTCTGCATGGAGACATGATGTACTCAAGGATCAGTGCACAAAGAAACCGATCATCGGCTAATAAAGCAAAAGCATCACCAAAGTATTCAGTCTTTGTATCCACAGTGTAGATGCGTATGCTTGAATGTATACCTCGCGAGCATTGCTTGGCGAGGGCAAGGTTCTGGTCGACGGACGCGGAGGTCACGATGTTCGGCATGGTGATCCTGAGCGCAGAGCTAGCTATAGTAGCTCTCAGTTGTGATGACTGATGAGTATAAAAGCTAGTGCCGATGAAGATGGGATGCAGGAGACGCTGGAGGGGGCTGTCCATTTATAGGAGGAGGCACAGGTCCGGTAAACTATCGGCGGGCACGGGAGCCGGTGGGCGCGTCGTCGGCGCGGCGGACGTGGTTTTGGGGCCCAGACGAAACGCATGTCCGGATGGCCGGATCATGGTCTGAGAAGGCGCTGGGCTCGCGCGGGGGGCGTGAGCAGAAACGGTGGTAGCCCACCAGGACGGGCAGGGCAGGGTGCGCGCGCGCGGTTCACGTCCTCGGCCACGTCCGCTGCACACTTTCCTATCAGTAGCACTCGCCGGTGTGCTCTGCTCCGCATGCAGGCTGTTTGTTTGCATCGCCTCACGAGATGCTGCTGCCTTCTGTGTCGGTTGCCGAAACGAAACCTAACCATTGGGACGTACGTGGTTTTGATTGGAAAAAAGGAAGGTAAAGCTTGTGGATTCTGCCAACAACAGCCAAACGAGTTGTGTTGTCACTGCATGCGCTCTGCATGCAAGTGTGAAGTGCCGGTGTACACAGAGAGGATAGGGTCGCTGGTGTATAAATCTCATATAACTAAAAAGAACAAAGCGTGGATATTTTTTTGGTGCGACATTCGTCTATCGTCCTGCCTGCCGCCCGTGCGATCTTTCTCCGCGCCCCTACGCCCGTCTCCCTTCCAAGGAAAGAAACGTCGCTCCAAGGAAACAAAACCCGCACCCGTGATTCTGGTCGCGCCGCCGCCACGCCCCCATCGCGCCCACCCTGTGCCCGTGCCCGCCCGCAGCAGGACGAGCCGCCGCCGCTCGCGCCCGCCACAGGTGCGACACCAAAGCCGCTCGCTCCCATGCATCCCCGGATACGACACCAAAGCCGCCGCGCCGCTGGCCCTGCTCCCCGCGACCATGGTGGCGGCGCACTTCCCCATCCCCTCCCGACGGCGGCCACTGCGCCCATCCCCATCCCGACGGCCTTGCGTATGTGGGTGTCGGTGACGGGCAGCCGCCCTTGGGCTCTGGATCTGTGCAGGGCGGACACGGCGTGGTGGATTCCCTCGGCTACGTCCGCGTCGTCACCGCTTAATTAATTGCCCCGTGAGGCCCTCGTCACGCTCGTCGTCTCGCTGCCGTGTCGCGCTTCGGCGTCGTCTCGCTGCGCCTTAGCACAGCAGCAGCCGGTGTGTCGGATCCGGTGCCGCGTCGCGCGAGCCGACCAGAAGCCCGTTCCCCGTAGCACCAGAGCTCGGATCCGGCAAATCGAGCGGCGCGGCCAGGCGCGCGCATTCGGTCGCTGAGTCGTTGGAGCCTCGCTGCGCCGTCGCCTCACCGTCGTCGCCGGCCGCTCGAGCTTCCCGCGCCGGCCCGCGCTTCCGCCCCCCAGTGGTTCCCCGAGTCGCTACCTGCTCGCGTTTCCCCGAGCCAGTGGTCAAAGGTCGCAGCAGTCGATTTACCGCCCTCACCGGAGCTCGTCCACGACGCCGGTGAAGCCCTCCGACGGCCTCCCTGCCCCTTCACCGCGGATGCCCCTGCCCTGCACCGTCCTGACCTGCTACACCTGGAGCTGGTTTGCGGCTCAGACAACTTGCCATCTCTCAGTCTCAGGTACACACCGACGACAATGCTTATCCTACATGATACAAACAATAGAAAAGATGTAATTTCACCGTTTTGCAGTTTGAGCTAGCGGGATTACAATCTCAAATCTTTTTTTTTGGCTGCATTAAACTGTTTATTGATTTGCATTTTGCTGCACAAACCTACGAAGCCTCTGAATCCAGCAGCTTAGAAGGTTTACATTGATTTTTTTTCATTGCCTGATCTGATGCATCATTGTTTGAGTAGGCACTAGCAAAGAGTCCTTCTATTTATTTAGCTCTTCTCTTTTTTTTAAGAAAATCAAACTAGAAAGAAAACTAACACACCTTTTATTTTATTTTCAAGTTTTAAGATCACACCTTATAATATATATAACTGGCTAAGATAATTTTTTATTTTGTTATGCATCTTTTTATTTCTTTAGCTAATATAAAGCAAACTTACTAATACTAAAACTAAAGGAAGGAAATACTTAGCTAGATACACGGGAGATGCTCCTCCACCAAGCTGGATGTTGCCGTGGTCGATTGATCTTTCTTAGAGCGGGTTTGTCGGCGTATATCCTTCCCATCCACGAGTGGAGTGAGATGAAGGCAACCGAGTGAACTTACTCTTGATCATGTGAATCATCCTGCAAAATACTTCAAAAAGAACGAACTCGTAGCTCAATTAAGATGAGGGGTTAGCAGTCAGCCATTCAGAGATTTGTTCTTATGGGTTTAGATAGATTTTCTAATGGCAGAATTTTAACAGGACGTCTATCTAATATTTTTGGATTTTTTATTTTTTTATATGCAAGAAAGAAAATGTGTAGGCATAGTATATACATATATTTTATTTTTATGCCACCACGGTGAATATTCCTTCGGCGTGTTACACCATGAAAATTATTCACATGGGGCTTAAGGATGCAATAATATTTTTATTTTCTTTTCTTATACGATGATGATCTGCAGTAATAAAACTTTTTATTTTTCTTTATATGCAGAAAATGAAATATAACTAGATGTATGCATATATTTTTAACTAATGCAATGCTAATGTAGAAAAGTACATATGCTAAAGTAAGAACAATTCATGCAATATTGAAAATAAATATGAATAACTACCGATATTACCTCACGACGAGGATTCGGATTTTTAAGTCCTTCAGACATGATTACCTCCAGTCCTGTTTATTCTTCGGGTGCATCATCCGATTTCGGTGATGGAGACCCTAATGGTTGCACCCCTTGTGATTCTGATGATGTCACCTTCTCCTTCCACACCTGCTTGGCCGATGGGCTTGACTTAGGTGGTGTAGGTTCCTTCATCACAAATTCTTCAGGTTGTTCATCTTCTTTCCATTCATTCCACAGGGGTTGGTTCCCTTACGTCGGGATGATCGACGTCTCCTCCTGGAGCGGTTCTTCTTCAGGTGCTCATAAGTAGTATACCTATTGAAATAACAACGTACCTTTTCTCCAAGGAATTGAAAGTGGACTTGACCAGATCCGACGTAGATGATCGTGTTGGTGGTGTTGAGGAACGATCTTCCCAGGATGATGGGTGTATCATCTTCTTCTTCTCTCATGTCCAGAACCATGAAGTCGGCAGGAAGATATTGATCATGTATTCTTACCATGACATCTTTTGCTATTCCATCTGGGAATCGGATTGATTGGTCCGCCATCTGCAATTGTATATATGTAGGGTACAAGGGTTTGTTACCAAATAAATATTCATACATTACCTTTGACATTATATTGACACCCAATCCAATATCGCAGAAGGTCTTATGGAAAATTCTTTATCCAATGGTACACTCGATCGTTAGTACACCAGGATCATCCTTCTTAGCAAGGAATGGTAAAGCGAGGAGGTGGTCATACTCTGATCGGAGTGTGTTGATCATGTGGACTATTTCTTCTTGTGGCTGCCCAGTCTTGTTCTTCCTCCTCCTCCTGTTCTTATTCTTCTTGGTCACTATTGTCTCTTCGGGCAGGTACGGCGTCTGCGGATGTCCAGGAGATTGTAGGATACAGTTCTTAAAAGAAAACTTCTCCTTTTTATCCTTGATTGTGAAACAAATCTTGGCACTGTCCGCGTAGATGATAGCTTTCGCGGTGCTTAGGAAAGGTTGGCCCAAGATGATGGGTGCCCTTTCATCTCCACATGTTTCTAAAACCACAACATTTACAGGAACATATGATTGTCCCACTTAAATAATGGCATCTTCAAGAACTCCCTTGGGGTAGCAGAGTGACTAATCTGCAAGCTGCAAACGCATATTTGTGTACAACAAAGGATCTCCTAGGATCTTCTCATAAATTACCTTAGGCATGATGTTGACACTTGCTCCAAAGTCAAAGACAACTTCCTGGAAGATGTGAGGTCCAATAGTGATGGGGATGACAGGTCTCCCTAGGTCGCTCTTCTTTTCTGATAAGGTATAATCTATCCACCTTCTCGTCGATTGCTCCATGTAGTAGTAAGCTGCATTGTGAATATCGACAAGATTTGTAGTTTCTAGATCTTCCGGTTGCCCCAGAATCTTACCTTTGTCGGACGAAGGAACAACAGCCGCTAGCTGAGCTATTTGTGATTCTATTATTTTATTAAAGCTATGCTGGTTCTTAATGGCAGAAGCAAAGCTATCCATTCTATTACTTATATTTTTTAGAATTTTATCATTGGTAGCTACCTCCTTAGATAATCCTTTCATGAGTCTAGATTGGCTAGCAATTAATTCACTCAAGGGTGGTTGATTGAAGTTATTATAATTATTACCTTGAGAGTTATCTTGGTAGTTCGGCCTCTGTTGTTGGTTCCATCCTTGATTTTGTTGAGGACGATAGTAGTTGTTGTTGACGAAGTTCACATCCTCATGGGTTTCAGGGCAGTTGTTCCCTGAATGCCTAGTGTTTCCACACTCTTCACATGTCATGCGGGAATCATGAATGTGCATGACTTCTTTCTTCTCATTAGTTCGGTCTTCAAGCTTCTTCATCAGCAGGTCCATCTTGGCAGACAATGTATCTACCTCCTTTAGTTGATGCATACCTCCACCCCTCTTGCGGGTCTAAACTCGTTCTTCATTCGAACCTTGGTTGGAGGCCATCTTCTCTACAAGAGTTGTTGCAGCTGGAAGCGTGAGTGATAGAAATGCACCTCCAGCAGCAGTATCCATAGTCTCACGAGTACTGTTGGTTAACCCATGGTAGAAGGTCTGTATGAGTAGCCAATTTTCCATTCCATGATGGGGACATTCTACAATGTAGTCTTGAAAGCGTTCCCATGCCTTAGGGATAGATTTGTCATGTTGTTGCTGAAAACTTGAAATTCTCCCACGCAGAGCATTGGTCTTGCCCGTGGGAAAGAACTTGGCTAGAAAGGCAGTGGAGCAGTTATCCCATGTAGTATTTCTATCTTTATTGGCGTAGAACCACTGCTTCGCCTTCCCCAAAAGTTAGAATGGGAAGAGGCGAAGTAGTATGGCATCCTTGGTTACTCCTTTGATGGTGAAAGTGCTACAGATCTCTAGGAAGTGTTAGAGATGTGCACTCGCATCTTCATGTGCCTTTCCACAAAACTGGCTAACTTGCACCATGTTGATGAGAGCTGGTTTGAGCTCAAATCCATCATCTCCAATATTGATATTAGGTCTAGTACGGATGTTGGCAGTGGTTGGAGCAGAGAATTCACGAAGAGTCTTGTCAGTCATGGCTTCAAATTCAGGTGTTAAGCTTCGCCTTATCCGGTTGTCTTTCGATTCTGAAGCTGGGACTTCCTTGAGTTTGGCTCTAGTTCTTTTGATTAATGCTTCGGGATTTTCAATGTAGTTTGTCAGAAGGTTAAAACCGATCATACATTACCCTGCATAAGATACACAAGTGGACAAAACAAGGGTAAGCCTGTTTGAGCAGAGGTCAGTGGTTTATCTCGATCACATCAATAAGCATAAGTTTATCAATACTTCCTTTGTCTAGCTACCTTCCCCAGCAACGGTGTCAGAAATGTTTGTTGGTATTTATTAACTTGTCACTTGTTTTAGTAGCCACCTATTAATTACCTACATCTCCTAACATTACTTTACTAAGTTGTCATCCCTAGTGTTGGTGTCAGATATGCTTGTTGGTACTACTTAGCATCACTACTAAAATGATACTAAGTAGTTCTTTATCATTTTATGTGACTAGAAAGAATATAAAGATATATGAATGAAAAGGAATCTGCAAGCGCACAGATAATTATACCATTGTAGTACTTCACCCGAGAGTATTTCAGGTATCGTTATTTATATTTTACTACAGGGAAGGTCTAGCATGGACAAGTATTGATAACTTATACCATTGATGGAGAAGTAAACCATAGCCAATACTCTACTCATAACAGGGGTAAGTCATACGATAAAAGATATAATAAGTATTGATCAATGATGATGATAAATCACTCAGAGTACTCCTTTCTATGGTATTAGCATGGTCAGGTAGAATATTAGAGGAATAATTTCTAAGTCATTCTTAATTACAAGTCAAAGCATACATTGATTAGTGCAATTACACCTAGTAATCATGGCTAAGATCATCTTTATATCTACACATAAGGGATATTACTAAGGAAGATTAAGAACAGAGCTTGTCCTTCCTTCGTAACCACATCCTACATGCTACCTATATCGGGGAGTGGACTACAAAGGACTCAACGGGAGTGTCACATCCGCGATCTACCATATGGCTTGGAATATAGTGTGTATCCGCAGATAAACAACGTATAAACACCATGCTTACACAATGTCGACCACTCATTCCGTGTACTTTGGAGCGAGCGCTATACGAACTTATGCATAAACATAATGATAAACTAGCTATACTAAGTATATAATCAAAGTAGACGATGAACATTATAATAAAAAATATAAATAAGATGAATACTAATATTGTCATAACAATTATAGCAAACATATAAAAATAATGGAGATACAAAAGAGAGAGGGTACAAGGATTATACCAAACCACGCTCTTGACACGATCGGGAATCCAAGCGAAGCCTGCTTGCCTCCCTCTAGACCTAGCCTAAGTAGCTATGCCCTAGAATACGGTGGAGCACTGAGGATGATTAGGGTTTCTATCTTCTCAAATGACTTGATGCCTTAGGGGGGTGGCAGGGGCTAGTATATATAGCCCAGAGCATCAAACGTGAAGCCCTTGGATCAAACCGACTTAAAGAATGACGTAGATGCAACCTAGGAGGCGGTGGAGGACCGACATTACAACGCAGAGACCGACAGGTGGACCTAGGGGTCGGGCGGCCTGCAGGTGGGGCCGACAGCCTCTGCCTCTCTACCTCGGCGTGGTGTCCTATGGTGTCCTCTATAACCTTCTAGTGCCCGTTTTGCGGTGGATAAGCGTAATTAAATCTGACATGTAGGTCCACCTTTACTGTTTTCTGGTTATACCTTGCAGAAAATACAGATTTAACAAAACTCGTGGAATTTATTAGTTTAAACCCCTAAACCTTTGTTGGTGATTATATTTATGCCCTTATTCATGTTTCTTTGACGGTTTATAATGGTTGTTAACTACCGTCAACAAGCCAGTATGTTTCTCAATCAAATCATATGCTTTCACGTCTATCTTTTTACATCTTTTGCATGCTTTCATGATAATCGACAGGTTAGATCTATGTAATTGAGTAATGATATTGCCGATATGCTTGTTTTATTTATCATACATTATGAACATGCTGGATATCGACTCTCTAGTCGATAGCCTTGTCTTACTGGCCATTTGGCCGCACATTTGGAACTGTCTAGACAAATGACCGGCATATTCCATCTTAAATTACTGATCAATCTTGCTCCCTTATCAATTGCAGGTCAAATTGACTGACACGCCCCCTAGGTCACAACCGTCCGGTTCGGTGGTGCTCTTCCTAAGTCCGGAGAGAAGCTCGGGATCTGCCCCGCGGAGGCCTCTCCCCGGCGTTGATCACTGTGTTCCCGGCGTCGACAGATACCTTCTCCATGTCATTAACGTCAACCAGCATCGCCTTCGCTTCATCAGGCAACCCAGCAGACTTCCTCCGGTCAATGCCAGATTGGTACAGGAGGCGCTCCCAATTGTTGTTGACTTGGTTCAGCCAGGTAGTCTAGAAACTGAGAAACAGCTTGTGTTTTCAGGGTCATCCTTGGAAGGACGGGCGTGTGTTGTTACTAACTGTAACAACCATGCTACAGAATTGGAGCTCGCTATGTCCCAGGGAGAGTGTGACAGAGTTTATAAGATGTCTGGAAAGAAGCCTTATTTTGTATGGTTCTCTGCAACATTCAGAATGTATTCAGCAAGTGAAGGGGTCTTAACATGTAATTGAATCTTATAAAAAAAAAACATGTATTTGAATGTGCTCGAAAGATATTTTTTTGGATAATTGCATTAGGTGCCGGCTCACTTCTACGTTGCAAAATGTACTCAAAACTACCTTTTTCCAATTTTCAAAAATGAATTCTTTCAGAAAAGAAATCCCAATCACTTAGAAAACCTTCTGTAATACTTCCTCCATTCTAAATTATAAAATATTTTATCTTTTTAATATATAGTTTTGCTATACACTTAAATATACGCCATGTCTAGATATATAATAAAAGCAATATATATATAAGATTCAAGACATCTTGTAATTTAGAATGGAGCGAGTTTAATTCATTATATGGTGCTATAAAAAAAATACTTGAGCCATTTTTTAGAGTGAAAGGTCCAGGGACGGGTAAAAAAATGCAGATATATACTCCACCAAGTTCATTGTTTAGAAAGAAACAAAAAAGGCACAGTGCTTTACTCTCCTTATATCACGGAGTACAAGCTGGTTACAATGGCCCAGGTACTAGTCTTACAAATTGGTAAAAGTTTCGAAGCTCTGAGCTTGAGCGCATCGTTTGATTTGCAGTTGTTGACTACGAGTACTACTACTACCAGTACAGTTTATCGATGAACGAAGATGCAGAGCTGGATCATGGCCTGAGGAAAGCCGGGTGCGGCCTGCCGGTGCCCTGGAAGGAGGTATTCTTGAGGTGCTCTGGTGCGTTCTCGAACGAGTGCCGCCTCGCTAGCGACAAGATCTTGTCCGCCGCGATGAAGTAGGCCATCCCAGCAACTGACATAGACGGCAAAGTGAATGAACTCGTCAGATTACGCTTAATGTTAGCTGGTCGAGCCGGCAAGTGCTGATATTGTCAAAACAACAAGGAAGATATACGCATGCAGGATGCACCTGTGGAGATGATGAGTGCCTGGCCGGTGGGGTTGATGTTGGCCTTCGCCCATGGCAGCATCCTGACGCTAGCCAGATATCGAAATGGTTAGATACGTACTACAGGCTTAGACTACACCGATTGCATTTACATGATGAGATAGATGAACTCACGGTGGGAATCGCAGAGGCGACGGTTGCTACAGCTGCTGCTTTAGCCCCTGCGAGCGTCGCTTCTGCATGAAGATATGTACCCAAGCAAGCATCGGTGTACAAAGCAATCGATCAGACTAGCCAGACATTTACCCTGTTCGCTGGTTGGGGTTGGTGCTGGTTTGGGCTGGCTGGTGCTGGTTTTTTGTGAGAGAAAAACACTGTTGGCTGACTGGTTTAGGCTGGCTGAAACCAACAAGTGAACAGGCCATGACGGCGAACTCATGGTCGTCTTCTTGTGCTTGCAATGTGACTATGCGATTGCAGTTGCAGACTGCAGTGAAGGAGAAGTTGGCTAAAGCAGCATTGGGTTGTGAGTTGCAGGGCTCTGCAAGGGAGGCTTAGAATTTATAGGAGCTAGCTTCGAAGGATCGGCGTACGCCGGCCGGGGAGAAGCGGCGGGCAAGAACCTGGTTTTGGTTTTGGGCGAAACCAAACCCATTTGTTGCCTCTCTGCTATCCACTCGTGCATGTATCATGGGATTCCAGCACCTACTTCACTGCCTCCAGTACTCGTACTTGTCATCACCGTCCAGAGTACACAGAAACTGAAAACAAATGCGTGCAAGAAACAAGGCCAGTAGTTTAGTACTACGAGATGTCACAAAACTGGATTACTTTTTTTTAAAAGCCTCGTGCAAGATAATTGCCGGGCATATATTAATAGAGAAGAAGTATTACAAACAAAAAAAAACACTAAAAAACCACCCACACAGTCAGAATTTTTTTTAATTTTAACACTTTTTCGAAATTAATTTTAAATCTAATATTTTCAATTTTTTTAAAACTAACACTTTTGGCCGGGCCTATTTCTCTGGCACGGCCAAATGCCTGTGCCGCGCCATGCATGGTGGCGCGGCAGCGAGCTGACGTGGCGGCGACCAGAAGCGCTGATCGTTGACGGGGCAGAGTTCTGCCGCGCCACCGATCTTGGCGCGGCAGAGCCGGGTATATCCTCCGCCACGGTCCGTGTGCCCGAGCAGTCGCCGTTCTACGAGCAGCGCAGCAAGGCAGCCTGCCCGCTGCGCCCGCCTTCGCCCGCGCCTGCCCGCCGCCATGCACGCCGTCTGCCGCGGCCGCGTCCGCCCACGCCTGCCAGCCCGGCCAAGCCAGCAAGCCAGCCGCATCCGCCTGGCCGCGCCAGCCAGGCAGCCAGGCCGCCGGCCGCCGGGTGCGGCCGCCGCACCCGCACGCCGGCGCGCCTCTCCCTCCGGTCAGAACCTCCGGTCACGCATGGCGGCTGCCCTGCGCCTGCGCCTCCCGACCCGTTCTTGCGCGCTGCAACAAGGTACTCCACTAATATAGTTAGCACAGTTAATAAAGTTAGTAAAATTATTAAAGTGTAGTTAGTATAGTTAGTAAAGTTAGTTAGTACGGTTATAGTATGCTTTGTATAGATGTTAATATTTGATTAGTTAGTATAGTTATAGTTAGAAAATATATTAATGTTAGTATGGACATTACGTACGATGATTTCGACGACTTAATGAAGTTTCTTGCAATTCTTTTGCAGATGGATTGTTGTGTTAGAGTTTTGTACGGAGGAAGTGTGAGGAGAGAGGATGGTATGTTTGAGGACATGGAAGAAGAATTGAAATGGTTTGATGAACCTCCTAGCTTCAACGACCTTTGTGTCTGTTTGAATATAAAGTTTGGCGGTGATTTCACACTAAAGGGGAGGTTTGATACTGGGAAGACTAGGGCACACTATGTCCTCATGCCCTTGCGCGACCCTTCTCACTGGTCCCGCTACACTAGGGTTCTCCAAGGTTTCAATGTGCCCATAGCTGAGGTGGTGGTGGAGAATGGGTAGAGGATACATGGTGTTCAGGACGGGCCGTCCATTGATGGATTTGGAGGCAATGAAAAAGAATTAGGGGTCGAAGGGGAAGCAACTCAGGATAACATGGATTTGGACGGTCAGTTGACGCAGGAGCAGTTTCATTCAACTGCAATAGGTTGTGTAAGTAATGACTTCGATGTGAATGAGTTCGAACGGGAAGAGGAGGAGCAGGAGGAGGAGGACAGGATCGGTGATGTAGTTAGTAGTGATTCAGACGATTCTGATGATGATCAAGGAGGTACAGATGTTATGGCAACAACGGCTGATGCCATGCCAGTACCGGTACATACTATATCATTACCAGTACCAGCTGAGGTTTTACAAGGTGTCCATGCTCAGGGTAGACTAGTCATAGATTTGGCTGCAGATGATATCCCCTATGATTCATGGGGCCAGAATTAGCGAAGCGCAGCAGTATGTTCCACCACCACCTTACACAGCGACTGAGCTTGAGCAACTAAGGTCCAATAACGTACCATTTAGGGGGCGTTCCGAACTATAGGGATGTCAGCATGACGGATATGGCAGTTTGTGATACCGGTCTCCAGATGTGTAGGAATTCATTGTATAACCATGAGACAGAAACCCTTAGGAAGGGGATGATATTCAGCACAATGTCAGAGATGAAACTCTTCCTTCAGGACTATGCTGTGTACCACCATAGACCTTACACCGTCACTCATTCGGACCAGGAGTTGAGGTACCACTTGATATGCAAAAACGGTTGTCTGTGGAGGTTAAATGCACGAAGGAGATAGAGTGATGGCAAGTGGAGGATAACTAAAGTTGTTGAACCCCACACTTGCCTAGACAATAGGGGGAAGGAAAATCATCAGCAGCTCACTGCATGTTACCTTGCCCGTCGTACATTGGGGCTCGTTGATGATAATAACGACATCTCAGTGTCTTCTTTACAACAGTCCATATCTGGATTTGTTAGGTATGATGTGACGTATAGAAAGGCTTAGCGTGCAAATCAAATTGCTCTGGCAATTCGATGGGGTACTTGGGAGGAAGCGTACAACAAGGTGCCCCGCATCTTATGTGCAATGCATTATTACAACCCTAGCTTGAAATGGTTTGTGAACACCGGAGGGATGTTTTTTCGGGACCCATTGAGGCATGTCCTCTATCGTGTGTTCTGGTCGTTTGCACAAACGGAATATGCATTCCAGTTTTGTCGGCCAGTCGTACTTGTTGATGGCACTTTCCTGACAAGAAAGTACAGGGGCACCTTGATGATGGTTGCTGCTGTTGATCCTGAGGATCAGATAGTACCCGTCGCATTTGCTTTGGCAGAGGGAGAGAACAATGAATTGTGGTCATGGTTCATGCGGCTTCTTCATGTGCAAGTGCTTGGCCCAACTCGCACTATATGTTTGATCTCCGACTGTCACGCAGGGCTTCTTAATGCTGTAGCTGAGTATATAGATGGGTTCCCGCCTCTAGTACATAGATAGTGCATGAGACACTTTGCCGCTAATTTCTAGCGGCGTCAGCGGAAGCAGGAGGTATGTGACAAGGTAAAGGCTCTATGTTGTGTACATACAGAGCACCAGTTCAAGGAGACAAAGAGAGAACTAGACAAGATGGTAAATGCAGCGGGAAAGGCCTAGTTAGAGGCGCAGGTGGAACAGAAGGCTCAGTGGGCGTTAGCATATGACGAGGGGGTTTCAGGTATGGCATCATGACCACTAACTCCTCGGAGTCCTTCAACCGTGTATTCATCGGAGTTCGACCGTTGCCTGTGTCTAGAATTGTTGAGTTCTCCTTTCATAAGTGTAACGAATATTTTGTGAAGAGGTGAGAGCTTGCGCAGAGGAATATAGCTGAGTAGGGGCGTTTTGGAAAGGTTGGAGCTGAACATTTGAAGGAGCCCGAGGAATTGGCCAAGCAGCACACCGCCGAGCCATATGGACCCCGCCGCCATATCTTTAGTGTACGAGGCAAGGGTGGCACAAGCCTAGACGGCGAACGTTATGGTGGACGAAACTATCGAGTTGATCTTGAAAAGATAGAGTGCAGTTGCAACGTCCCTCAGATCATGCATGCCCCTTGCTCTCATATGATCACGGCCTGCAGGGTTCGTGGGTACAACTATAAGGATCTGCCATATATGTCACCCATTTATCTTCGTTCGAACACCGTTAGTATTTGGGAGAATAGCTTCGAGCCATACCTTAACCCAACACAGTGGCCACCTTATAATGGTTATGACTACGTGCCGCATCCGGATCTAATGAAGGTAGGGAAGGGTAGGAGGAAGAAAAAGTGACTGAAGGGGGACATGGACGCTATGAAAGGGTACGGCGAAGACATGTACGGCGAGGGAGACTTCAACGAGACCCATGGTAGGAATCTTTGCTTCGTTTGCAAACAATCTGGCCACAAGGCTAGTAGGCATAGAAGGCACCAGGCTAGCAGGTATAGAAGGCACCAGGTAAAGTTGTAGACTCATAAACCAATGAAAATGTTGTATGGCAACTTATCATCCATTTATTTGATTCATGTTCGTTTTGTACAGCACATGTAGTTTTGTACAGCACCGACAACAACTTAATTATAGCTGGCCGTTGTCCGTCCGCGCACTGACGTGCCATCTACTATGGCGCGGCATAGACGCGCCGTGGGCTCTGGCGCGGTAGAACCATGCCTATGGGGCACCAGAACCTGGGCTATGGCGCGACAAATGATTACGTTCGTTTTAGAAATTTTGAACGCATGATACAAACAGATGTGATCACTTAAGATCGATCATGGGTAATCCGAGTACAAGATACATGGGTATAATACATTAGTAGTTCAAATGGAATATAAGACAACACAATAGAATTTCTACTATATGGCTATATTGATCATTAATAAAGCATGGAACTAACTGACGGAGCAATCAAAAACCCTCAGTCAGAAACGTACTGAGTAAGCAACTCGTCGTCCGAGTACCAATCCTCAACCACAACCCTATTGTTGTGGCTATGCTCACCTGCGTTGCTCTGACCTGCCTGTCGCCTGTAGTAAGCGGCCTTCGCTTCATCTACGGCCACTGTGGCCTGAGTGAAGAACGCGTCGTTATCCTCCTCCGCCTGTAAGCCCACCTCTGCTAGAGCGATGAGCTCGCTCAGTCTACCAGTGTCGTCCTCATCCTCCTGCGCCTACAAGCCCGCCTCTGCTAGAGCGATGAGCTCACTCAGTCTACCAGTGTCGTCCTCATCCTCCTCCACCTACAAGCCCGCCTCTGCTAGAGCAATTAGCTCACTAAGTCTGGCAGTGTCATCCTCATCATCGTCCCCCTCATCAGACAACACAATCGGTGATTCAACGGTGTGACCAGCTCGCTTTCTGTGCTCATCTAACTTCTTTTCCTCGTACCTTGCACGAGCCACCTCTGCAGCATGTTCCTCGCTGCATCCAATCCCTTCATGTATAAAATGTAATCAGTTAGCAACGTGATTATATTACATTTAAACCCAGACAACGAAAAATGGCGTTCAAGCACTCACTAGCACATAATGCAGCAACATGCTCGTTCAAGACCTGCATCTGTACTCTTGTCTCCTCCCTTGCCTCCTTCCTTGCCCTCTCCTCCTCTAACATCATCCGCCTCTCCAATCCCCATTTGTTAAGCCCAACATCGATCGGGTTACAAATACCGCGCTGTCTAGCAAACTCACGTATCTTTTCTTTGTGATGTTTAACGAATAGATTGATGTAGTCATGTCCATATCCCCTCTTCCTTGCAATTAGTTGCCTCTTCTTCAGTTCATCCAAGAACTTAGCTTGACCATCGTAACGTTCCCATCCGCATTTACTAGTGCTCTGTTCAAAATAAATATTATATCATATATGTCTGAGCAAAAGAAACAAAATACGATTTCATGTTTACCACAAAAATAACGAACCTCTTCGTACTCAACCATATGGCCGCAATAATGTCATATTCCAAGCTCCGAAGGGACTAGATCATAGTTAGAATTAACACCACATTCGCACTTGACTGGTGCTGCTTTGTAAATTAACCTTTCTTTCTTCTTTTGTTTTGCTTTTGAAGGTTCTTCGGACCATTTGTTCTTAGGACCATACAACCACTCCTTGAAATGACACATCGCCATTGAATACACCTAAATAACGTGACATTAGTACATGACACATATAGCTCAACATTTCAACACATACACTTTGCATTTACTTCATGCTTGTTTGGACACAAACTCCAATGTATTATCAGGGTTTATCATGGCTCGGTCTCTGCATTGGCACAGAGGAGGTTCCTTGAGTCGTCTAACTGTGGCTAAGTGCTTCTCCTTAGCCGTCATTGGAGGGGGGTTAGGGGGAGGTGGAACCCACTGCTCGAAGTGCTCTCGTGGCTGTCGTCCTCTCCATCAATCGTCGAAAAGAAGGTACCTGGGGTCAAACTTGTCTGCACCGTCGATCCACTGAAAGAAAAAGCACCTCTCATGGTCCTACACAACAAAAATTCAACAAAATATTAGTAATCTAGTAATACAAATAAAGAAGAAAAAGATAGTGCAAATATTTACTTACATTAAAACGAATGCACGTGTAGAAGCAACGAGCCGCTGTGTCCGGATGTCTCGATTGAAACACGTCGGCCAGACGACCACAATCACAATTAGGGACAGGGAGTTCAGGAGGGACGGGGGCATCTTTGCTAGACTCGTCAGGGTACATTTCTCTAGGACGATCCCATTTTCGCCATAACTGCTCCCGAAACATGTCTTCCATCTAATAAAACGGTTCAAATTAAACATCAATCAAAATAACGCAAATTAATGTAAAATATAATCATTTGCGATGCAACTAAAATATTATAAACAACAAGTTTAGCAACAAAAATATACATGGCAAACATACTTCTAATTAAATAATTAACCTTAACATTGACAAAATCAAACTAATATGTTCACCATAGTTCCCAAACATAATTTTCCTACTAACCATAACTCCCATTCATAATATCCTATCCACTATTCAAATGAAAATAAAATGTGCGTCATTACCTTGAACTAGGACGAGGAGGAAGGGGGTTGGCCGGGGAATGGAAGGGAAGGGAGGGAGGCGGCAATGGAGGGCCGGGCTGACGCCGTTCGTGGCGCGGCCACCGGCGTGCTTGGCGACGGGCGGGAGCGGGAGCGAACTGCTCGGGCAGCGGGACTGGCCGCGGCAGAGGATATACCCAGCTCTGCCGCGCCATGGATCAGGGCGTGGCACTACCGCGCCAAGATCGGTGGCACGGCAGAGCTCTGCCCCGTCAGCGGTCAGTGCTTTGGGTCGCTGCCACGTCATCTCGCTGCCGCGCCGCCATGCATGGCGCGGCACAGGCATTTGGCTGCGCCAGGGAAATAAGCGCGACCAAAAGTGTTGGTTTTAAAAAAAACGAGAGTGTTAGATTTAAAATTAGTTTCAAAAAAGTGTTAATTTTTTTAAAAAAATCCACAGTCGAAGCAGCAACCACCCACACAGTGGAAGCAGCAACACGACAACCACCAAAAAAATAAGCTATCCACAAAGCCACCAAAATAGCGATAAACAAAAGCCACCTTGCACGCCACAGCGAACAGGCAAAGCGCTTGGGTATGGAGATGGTCCCTACGACAATGCCTCCAAGGAGGAAACGACATCAGCAGATGCCGCCAAACGTCATCCGAGGGACTATGGTTTTTCAACCTAAATCTTGGTAGGTAGAAGACCTCGTGATAATGCCTCCAACGAGGACTACGGCACCAAAGGCATCACCATTGCCAGCCTCGGCGGGAAGCCGAGCAGGGTTTTCACCCGAAAGTCTCCCACCCACCAAGCACAAACACCCAAGCGCGAAGTGCACCATCGTTGCAACACCAACTTGCCAACGCTATGCGAGACAAGCCACTGACAACGATCACAGCAAGCCGCCAAAAGCAGGAGATCACTGTAGCGGCGACAAGGTCACATACATGTGTTACCTGTCGCCGCCACGCCGACCAACAAAGGCCGCCTCCTTCCTGCCTAGCACCGGTCACCATGGAAACAAAACGCCTTGTTCCTGCACCAATACAAGGAGCTCCACCATCACCGTACCTCGCCATCCCCCAAGCTTCAAGGCAATGGCATGAGCATCCCTCTGCAGACCGCCATGCACAATGGGTCGCCTTCCACTGGTTGGCTGGTTGTCATGCGTGGCTAGTCACCGTCGCGCCGGTCCATACGGACAGATGCCAGCCAACAGAAACCAACCCACTGCAGATCGCCTACAAAGGAAAACCCGTGACACTACCATCTGCTCACAATGGACGCAACAACCAAACATTCCAACATCCTCCAAGATTGGTAGTGACCCGTTGCCGCTGCCACCATGCACGCCCCGCCCCACCAAGCTTCGGAGACACCACAGCCATACCGAATTAGCCAACACAAAGCGTTGCCAACCGCCACGGCCACGGCTGCAGAGAGCCGCCTTCCACCAGCTGCCGCTGCCGCACCGAGCTAGCCCTGTTTACAAGGCTAGCTGTTGCCGTGCCAGTCGCCCAGGACCGATGGCAGCCGGTTGCAGTGGTGGACTGATTCCTGTGAGGAGCCCACCACTGCAACCGGCTGACTGCTATAGGGTTATTTTTGTAATTTCTCATCTATCTTGGTTCCCACACCTACTAATCTTTAGAAATGCAAATAATAGGTCCAGCAGAAAGTGGAGCCCACACGCCATTGGCGGTATATACTACCCGTCTACTCTCAACGAGGCACACAGTCAGATGCTGGTAGCCCGTGAGCTGCTCTCAAGCACTGTGCATGTCATAGTGGCGCTGCGTTAAGTGCACAGTCAAAAAGCAAGTCAGAGACCGAGAGGGAGGTGTCACTGTGTCAGGTGACAATGGCGAAGCCTGCGCTACCGTGGTGTCACATCACTCACATGTCTCTGTGTGCACGCCGCCTCCTAGCTTGCTCTACCTAGCCCGCCCATAGGCCATACAGGCTTTGTATGCAGGCACAGCAGCAGAAGTATAAGGCGAGTAGGAGTAGCAGGTCTGCCGCGTCGTGATGCGTGGCGCGGTAGGCCCGCCGTGTCGTGACGGGTGGCACGTCAGACCTGTCACGTTAGCGGTCGTCGCAGCCGTTGACTGCTCCTGCCACGCCGCCATGCATGACGCGACAGCGTGAATTAGTCGTGCCATGCAAACAGGCGCATTCAAAAGTGTTAGTTTTAAAAAAAAATAAACAGTGTCGGTTTTAAAAATAGTTAAAAAAAAGTGTTAAAAAAATCACTACTTTCCCATCTAGATCTCGTAGTAGTGCCACTCCCGATGCAGTCCGGTTCCCCGTTGCCGGCATGGAAGGAAGCATCAACATCGACATTTTGAGTTTCCAAGCAAATCAACTAGTAATGCTTAGGTCAAGAAACCACCTCTCGCTACAGTAACCGATAGTTTTCCCACACCCGAATTCATCGGCGGTCGGCCGCCGCCGCCGGTTTCCCAACCGGCGTCACCCCGCCCTGGGGTTGCGCCTCCCCTCCGCCAATACACTGATCCACTTTGCACTGCAGGCCACATGCTGAAGCGAGATTGGTAACGCACATCGCACCATCTCTGCAGAAAGCCTGTCACCCGCCGGCCTTTTGCACAAGCTTCTGCGCCAGCGACCACCACCTGGGTGTGACCTCTCCCCTAGGGACGGATTCCTTTTTGCGTTTGGATTAACCATTAATCTAAACTGCAACCTTTCCCACCTGTGTTAGTGCGGGGTTGGGTGTGTCTTCCTGTATCCAATCTTTGGCAAGAAACGAACAACTCGGGGCGATTAAGGGGAACCCATTAGTGGATCTGCCCGCCCTTGGTTGTAATTTTTTGTCTTAGTTTGGAGACAGGATTTGATTGCACGAAATGACTAGCAGAGGGAAAATGGTTTGGAAGTCAGAGACAGCAGAGAAAAATCAAGGAGCTCCAGGGAAATTAGAGGTTCAAGATGATGAAGTATCAGCAAAGTTCAGGAAGATGAATCTTGCAGCAGGAGAGAATGAGAAGCTATACATGTCTGTTGATGAGGAGGAGGAAGGCCATAAAATTTTCTCTGTCATTGGTAAGGTCTTGTCCCCAAATTCTCTGCATTTACAGACTATTATGGGAGCTATGAAACCAGCTTCGGGAAATCCTAGAGGTCTGAGAGCTAGGATGGTAGGGGACAATGTTTTTATTGCAGATTTTATGAATGAGATGGATAAGGAGAGAGCTTTGGATGGGTCTCCATGGCTGGTAGGCCGTCATGCGGTTCTATTGAAGGAGTTTGAAAAGAATCTTAGGCCATCAGATGTGCGTTTTGAGTCTATGCAGATATGGGTCAGGATTATTGATTTAAATTTTAAATGGATGAACAAGAAAAAAGGCTGCAAAATAGCAGGTTTGGTGGGTAAAGTTAATAAGCTGGATGTTGATGAGTTTGGTAATGCGGCTGGATCCTTCCTTAGAGCAAGAGTTGAAATCCCGATTGACAAACCTTTGAAGAGATTCATAACCATTGAAACAAAAGATGGAGACGAATTTTATGACCTGTGCTGGGAAAGCGGGGGTTTCCAACAGGTGAGGCGAGGTGACCTCCGCCTAACACCCCCCCCCCCCCCCGCCCCCCCGAACCCCGCGAAGGTGTCGGGTGGAGGCAGGTGAGAAAGTAAGGCTGTGGGACCGAAAACAGTTATGACTTCATTAATGAATTCACAAACCAGCTTCATTACATATGGCACCTCCTATTTATAGGGCACTGTTTGCCAATCCTGTACATTACGATCCTGCCCTTTGATAGTTAAGGCATATTCCCAAGATATCCAAACACTAGCTCAAGTCCTCAGGGGCATCCCGGACTTTGTCTACCTGCACCGTCTTTGCTTCTCGGGCCTCAGCCTCAGGCCCATCAGAGGCCCATCTCTAGTTCTGGGCCGCGGTGTCCGATGAAGGCCTTTCTCTCCGTTGTTCGGGTAGCAAAACCTCCGCCTGTAGCGCAGGCGCCTCCGCCCTTGCTCCCGTGCCTCCGTCCATGGCCTCCTCCAGTCCTCTGGCAAGTCCATACTCAGGCCTCCGCCCTAACCAACAGTCAGCGCGCGGAGGTCTTCCTGTGCTCAGCGAAGGCTCTCCGGGTCGCTTCCCAGGGCCTCCGCGGGGACCTCCGCCTGCTTCTCCTAGGTCTTCATGTCGTCTTGGGCCCCATCCGAAGGCTCTCACCTAGCATTCCTGCAAAACATCCACAGATGACCCAATGGTGTTAACCGATGTTAATCTTAGCCTCCGCTACTCCGTGTATTGGTGTCCCAACAGTTCCCCCCTTGAGGGTGCATTCCTGTGCGAGTGGGCCATGAGCCTCAAGTGCGACACTGATACGGAGTGGCGGAGGCTTTTTCCCCCTTTCCCCCTTGGGCCACCCGTATCGGACCGTTGGGGAGGCGATGTGTCGTTGCTTGGTTTGTTGCGGTGGCTCGCTGGTCGATGTTCATGTGGACAGTCGTGACCGTTGGGGAACAGCCGCGACCGTTGGCTCCTAGAATCCAAAGCGTCCCCTCGCGGTCTATATAAGGGGGGTCGGTGGGGAGGCCCCCATCATACCACCCGAGTCATCGCTTTCATTGTTGTAGCTCTCCAAGCCCATGGCTGCGTCACTTTGTTGTCTTCGCTTTAGTGGCTTAGGACTTTGCTTGCACTGCTACTTCTTTTGTCCCCGCTGTTGATGCAAAAGTGATCTGCAAACACAAAGGGCTAATACCCGAATCGATATCCAAAGCGTGCCAGTCGATTTGACCTGCTAATCGACAAGGATGAAGATACGAACACTTTGGTCCTGACAACAGCGATACGCCCGGAAGTCACGGCCAAGAGGTGCTCACGCGGAACTCGAGAATCGCCGAAGGTCGCACTGAAGCGATGCAGCTCGCCGAATCAATGAGAACTCGTAAAAAAGGAAAAATATGCAAATTGACGAAGTCGCCGAAAAGTAAGTAGATGCAAATAGGAGTAAAAGTTGGTTTTGATATTGATTGATATTTCTATTACATTGCCCCTTACTCCATATTTATACCCTGATCTAAAGAGACACAACCAAGCACAACTAGGACACCAATCCCATATCTAAGGAAACACGTGACTCTTACATGAATCATAACCTAACAAATACAGAAAAGGAAATCAACTCCTATCTATTTCCCTGTCCGCCTCAATTACGATGGAAATCTCACCGTCCTCCTTCCCATCGGCATACTCCCTATTTCATCGGCAGTAGTCTTCAAGTCTTCCTTCATCGGCATACTCCCTGTTTCATCGGCAGTAGTCTTCAAGCCTCCCTTCATCGGCATACTCCATGTTTCATCGGCAGTAGTCCTCAAGCTTCCCTTCATCGGCATCGACAATAACACCTCCAACCTCATCGGCAACGCCCGAGTCCAAATCAACCTTTCCATCGACCATCACCAGCTATCGGCAACCATCTTTACAAACCATCTTTCATCGGCTATCAAAGTATTCAATAACTTTCCCCTTGCCGATTAGTCCACTCCGATTATTTTGACACGTGCAAAAAACGGTGTCAACACATGCCCCCCAATTTCGGAGTATAAAACCATTAATGCTCCGAAATTTACTCCAGATAACGCTTGCCTTTGCCCGATTACCGTAACTCATTCTCCAAGCCAAAACTTGATTTGTTATCAAATCCAATCAAATCTAATCTTGATTCACGCACTTCAGTAAATATTGCACAATCGCCAACCACTCTTGCCCTGATTATGGTTAAGATACCGAAACAATAACCCATCGGCAAGATCTTAACATGATAATGCTGCCATTTTCAGAATTAAAATATCATGTACCGATATCCCTTCCAAGTCATGATTACTTGTTATCAACTCATCTGTACAATCCCCTGATTATCACGCGAACAGTTACCATATCCCTCTGAACCGCCTTGACCTATATGCGCGCGACATAGAGATAAGTCCAAAATACCCTTATTCTGGGCGGCTTATAAATAGATTTCTCCAGAACCCTCATTTTCTATCTTCAGCCTCCAATCCTTGGCATTCTCTCTCTCCGGCGGCGACTCCGACGAACAACCGCGCGACCTCAACCAACAAGAACCCTTCTCCGGCGCTAACTTCAAGTTTCCGGCTCGTACCTCCACCTTCCTCAAGACAATGGCCATCAACTTCGACGTCCCCGCGGTTCGCTCCACTTCCATTACCTTTTACTTTGATCTTTTTGCAAATTCATTTAGTTGGTGATTCTTCCTTTCTTCTGTCTTCTGGATTTCATAACCTTAGGAACTGCGCAACAAATTAGTTATCCCAACCGATCAGCCGCACGTCCAATGCCTTGGACCAATGGGCAACCCAGATCCAACCGATCTGATCAATGCAGAGGTTAACAGAATCCCCTTTAGAGCCCAAAATTTCTCTTTGAATTTGTGGAAAGACACATTCCGATCTTGGCCCAAAACCACCAAAGGGTGGAAAGATTGGTACTTGAGGGTTAATAGATCGATGCAAGTATACTGGGCAGAACGAAGATTAGACCAATGCATCAGGCTCTCTATTGCCGATATGCAGAAAAATGAATCAATGATAATTGCAGCTGCTTATTTCTGGTCAGACACGACCAATACTTTTATGTTTGGACATGGCCCAGCTACTCCTACCCTTGCCGATGTCCACATGCTTACTGCCTTGGACATCTCAACTGCCGATGAAGGCTCCATCTATGGTAGAAAGTCTGAATATAGGGTGAATACCCGCAACATCGGCGGTTGGACAGGATATATTCAAGAATACCAGAAAACCGGGACACTTAGCCAGAGGGAACATGCCACATTCCTGAATATGTGGTTAGAAAAATTTATCTTCTGTGGTCGATCAGTAGGACCAACCAACGCCTTCCTCCCTGCAGCTGAACTTTTGGCTAATGGCGTAAGGTTTCCTCTTGGCCGATACCTTCTGAGCTCCACTTATCATCTTCTTCATCAAGTGTCTCAGAAACTTTTGCTTGGCGAACCCATCGGCAACCTGGGAGGCCCGTGGTGGTTCATCAACATGTGGTTGAATGCCCATATGCACAAACGTTTGCAATGGGACTTTTTTGCTCAACAATTCCCACGAGAAATTGTTGAAGACTATGTGCTCGGAGATGATGAATCGGCAACACGCTCACCCCTCAATTTTGGTGAAGCCATAATTGTCCTTCCTGGAACAGAAGCCAACGAAGACCAAATCGGCAGATTCTTTCAAAGCTTCTACAATGGTCTTTCTCGTGATCATAGGGCCTGGGTGCCTTATATCGACGAAGAAAACAGATTCCCCCTTCTTTTCAACTTTGCCGATGACACTCTGAATCAAGATAATGAGCTCATGATGGCTATCATCACTCCCAGGGCAATTCCAGTAAACACATTCGGCAGCGGGAAAAACACCAACATTACATATGAATTTTACAACCCATCGGCAGTATCCCGCCAATTGGCTTTTGGGCAACTGCCAATCAAACTCTGCTTTGCCGATGTGATCAAACCCAGGGAAACAATCACCCGCGGAACAGACTGGAACAAGGTAGTACAACTCTCTCCTGATGCCGATACTACAGATGTTGATATATCCACCTGGACACCAATATCTTTCATCACCGAGTCATACAAGCAATGGTGGCGAGAGTGGAAAGAACAACTGTTCGCAACTTCTGCTCACACATATCGGCACATGATCGACCCTGAATATGCCATCCCTGACGACGCGGTAAGTTTCCTTTAACTCCCTTCTGCTTTTCCCTTCATATATCAGTAACTAATTCTCTTGTAACAGGTTAACAACCCAGCACCATCGGTGAGCAAAAGTGGGAAACCCTTCAATCTTCGGCCTGTTTCCCCAACATCGCCGATCGGCTACAACGCTCCCACCTTAGCCGCTTTGACCCACCAGAAGATTCGTACCAAGACCATCACTTCTAAGTCCAAATTGGCTACATCCAGGGCTACTCCATCGGCCGCTGCTACAACCTTGGTCAAAGCCTTTAAGGTAACAACCTTGTTTATTTTCACTTATGCCGATCACAAACTGTATTAACCTTAATCATCAGGGGGTAAGAGCTGCTACTGGATCGTCATCGGCAATTCCGCCGATATCAAGCACCACTCCTTCAGAGGTAGCTTTTTGACTTTACATTTTATCTGTTAAATATCATATCTTACACTTGTTTTGCAGCAACAATTGGGTACATCGGCAAACGTACCAGATGTCCAAGCTTCACAACCAACAAGTGTCGATGCCCCCCAGCCAATCGTTGCCGATGCTCAAGCAAAGCGCAAAGCTTTAATAGATACTGAAGCACAGCCAAAACGACAAAGGTCTATGCCGATCCCTACATCTGCCCCAATATCATCGGTCATCATACCTCAAGAGCCCACCACCGATGAAGTCACAGAGGATATCCCATCGGCAAGCTCAGCCGATCCTCCACACGACATACTCCAGGTTGCTTCCTCCAGTCAAGCACAGGAAATTGCCTTGAAACAGGTAAACCAATCAGCCTATCTGATTTTACAATACTCATACTTACCCCTAACTGATCTCCTTTTCTTTCTCTCAGGAACAAGATTCCCCGAACAGCCTATTTTCCTTTGCCATTGACATTTCTGACGACGATGGAGAGGAGACAAGTTCTTCCCTTGCACTGGGAACAATATCGGCAGAGACTAAATCCAAGTTGGAAACCCTCCTGAACTTGCTACAGCAAGGTACCGCCCAACTGGTAGATGACTCGGACCCCGCAAAAGCAATTTTCAAAACAATTCGCGGCCAGGTCCCTGCCGATGTTGAAGAAGTACTCTTCCCAGCAGCTCACTTAGAAAGCCGCCAACTGCAATATCAACGGGCTGCTCAGCGCATTGCCGATAGAGCAGCTCAAGCTCAACTTAAAGAAGAGATGCTACAACTGAAACAAATCGCTGATGAGAAGCACAAGGGCATCGTCAACTTGCAGACTTCGGGTGCTGCACTTAAGCAGAAAATCTCGGATCTATCAGCAAGGAAGGTAGCTCTATTGGCTGAACTGAAAGAAATCGATGCAGCCTTAACTCATGCTCAACAAGAAGAAAGCCAGCTACCCAATGCCGTCAAAGCCCTTCAGCAAGAAAGAGATATCCAAGCTCGCAAGGCTTTAGCCATGAAGAAAAAACTCAAGCCTGTGGAGGGTACTGCCGATGACGATATCAAAGAAATGGAGGAAGCCGACCAGATTCGCCTGCGTGCGATATTAGCTATCCAATCCTTGTTGAACGTGTAATCTTATTTATTGTATCGGCACTTTATGAGACATTGACATCCTTGCATAATTCTAGCCGATAGTACTGTTATCGGCACTTGTACTTTTATGCATCTATCCAGATACTAGGGTAATATTTCTTTAAATATTTTCCATTTAACGCTCTGGGAAACACAACCCCTTCGAGGGTTTCTAAAATATATGCATTACCAGGAACAGACTGATTTATCCGATATGGACCTTCCCAATTAGGAGACCACTTTCCAAACTTTGAACTTTTAGTCCCAATCGGTAAAATCAATTTCCAGACCAGATCTCCATCGGCAAACTCTTTTACTTTCACCTTCTTGTCATACCATCTAGCTACTCTTTTCTTATTTTCTTCGATACTAACTAAAGCCCTTAACCGATGACCCGCCACATCTTCCAACTCATCCTTCATAAGAGTATTATAATCATCGGTTGTCAGCTGATTTTGAGAACGTATTCGTCTAGAGCCAACCTTAATTTCCCAAGGCAATACTGCATCGTGTCCATATACTAACTGATAAGGCGTTACTTTGGTTGCACCATGATATGACATCCGATATGACCACAAGGCTTCATTTAATACTGTATGCCACCTCCTAGGATTTTCTTCAATTTTGCGCTTAATGAGTTTGATGATCCCTTTGTTAGAAGCCTCAGCTTGACCATTAGCTTGAGCATAATATGGAGAAGAATTTAAAATTTTAATTCCCATACCTACAGCAAACTCATCAAATTCTCCTGATGTAAACATAGTACCCTGATCGGTAGTGATAGTCTGAGGAATACCAAATCGGTAAACAATATGCTCTTTCACAAAATCAATCATATTGACCGATGTCACCTTTTTTAAAGGAATTGCCTCAACCCACTTTGTGAAATAATCGGTAGCAACCAGAATAAATTTATGTCCTTTACTCGATGGTGGATAAATCTGACCAATGAGATCAATAGCCCATCCCCGGAACGGCCATGGTTTGATTATAGGATTCATAGCCAATGCAGGCGCTCTTTGAATATTACCAAACTTTTGACACCCCTGGCATCCCTTAAAATATTTAAAACAATCTTCAAGAATAGTCGGCCAATAGTACCCATTCCTTCTGATCATCCATTTCATCTTGAAAGCCGATTGATGTGCCCCACATACTCCTTCATGAATTTCACCCATCAAGCTTTTCGATTCATCATTGCTAACACATCTGAGTAAAACTCCATCTATAGTTCGATAATATAATTCATCATCGAGGAGCACATATTTGGTAGCTTGGAACCTTATACGTCTCCCAACCTTTCTATATGGATCCTTTAAATAATCGACAATCTCTTTCCTCCAGTCATCGGTATCAACTGCCGATGTTAGCACTTCCTGAATAGGCTGATATCCTGAAGCATGCTGAGCTAGTCGATTAGCTTCCTCATTATGCAATCGAGAGATATGTTCAAGACGAAAATCTCTAAATCCTTTCAACAATTGTAAACATCTTTCATAATACGAAATCAAAGCTTCACTTCGGCATTCATAAATTCCAGCCAATTGATTTATAACTAGCATAGAATCACCAAAGATTTCAACAACATCGGCACGTATCTCCTTTAGCAATTCTAACCCTTTTATCAAGGCTTGGTATTCAGCTTGATTGTTTGTCGCTGTAGCAACAATCGGCAATGAAAACTCATACTTCTTTCCTTGAGGTGAAATTAACACAATGCGATACCTGCTCCTTCACCACATGTGGACCCATCGAAGAAAAGTGTCCAGGGAGCAATCCCCAGAGAGTCCACCGTATTACAATGCTGAGTAACAAAATCAGCCATCACTTGCCCTTTAACTGCCTTAGTTGATTTGTAGCGTAGTTCAAATTCTGATAATGCTAAAATCCATTTGCCGATTCTACCACTTAATATCGGCATCGACAGCATATACTTGACCACATCGTCTTTGCATATGACCGTACATTCGGCAGATAACAAATAATGCCTTAATTTGACACAAGAAAAGTATAAGCACAGACACAATTTTTCGATAGCCGAATACCTCGTCTCAGCATCCACTAATCTTCTGCTCAAATAATAAATAACACGTTCTTTCCCTTCAAATTCTTGAATAAGAGCTGAACCGATAACTGCATCATCAGCTGACAAATATAACCTGAAAGGCTTCCCATGTTGAGGTGGAACTAGCACTGGAGGATTTGATAAATATTTCTTAATTTCATCAAGGGCTAATTGCTGTTCAACTCCCCATACAAAATCCTGATCAGCTTTCAATTTAAGTAGTGGGCTGAAAGCCTTGATCTTACCCGACAGATTAGATATGAATCTTCTAATGAAATTAATCTTACCGATCAAAGATTGCAATTCAGTCTTATTGGCAGGAGCAATCACCTTGTTAATTGCATCAATAGACTTCCTACTGATTTCAATGCCCCGCTGATGCACCATAAAACCCAAGAATTGTCCTGCCGATACACCGAATGCACATTTATTAGGATTCATCTTCAATCCATGCTTCCTTGTGCACTCCAGTATCTTTCGCAGATCGGCTAAATGTGCTGTGATATCTCCAGACTTAATCACTACGTCATCAATGTAGATCTCCACTAATGTACCGATGTACTCATGAAAAATAAAGTTCATAGCCCTTTGATAAGTAGCACCGGCATTTTTCAAACCAAACGTCATGACTATCCACTCGAACAACCCCACATGACCTGGACATCTGAAAGCAGTCTTGGGAATATCTTCCTCAGCCATGAATATTTGATTGTAACCTGCATTACCATCCATGAAGCTGATAATTCGATGTCCAGCCGCAGCATCAATCAACAAATCAGCAATCGGCATTGGATAGCCATCCATCGGTGTGGCTTTGTTGAGATTCCTGAAATCAATACAGACACGAAGTTTTCCATTTTTCTTATAAACAGGAACCACATTAGAGATCCACTCTGCGTATCGACATTGCCGAATAAACTTTGCTTCAATTAATTTAGTTATTTCGGCCTTAATGTCAGGAAGTACATTAGGGTTGCATCGGCGCGCTGGCTGCTGATGTGGCCGAAATCCAGGTTTGATAGGTAACCGATGTTCAACTATCGATCGGTCTAATCCAGGCATCTCAGTATAATCCCAAGCAAAACAATCTTTATATTCTTTTAACAAATCTGTTATTCGCTGCTTACACTTGGAATCTAACTTAGCACTAATAAAAGTAGGTCTTGACCTATCACCATCACCGATATCTACTTCTACTAAATCATCTGCCGATGTGAACCCTTGACCTAATTTTCCATCATCGGCAAACCTATCCATTAAAACTCCTCTTCAGAACCGACTGCTTGGATCGGTGGAATTTCATAATCAGCAACTCTAAGGAACTCTTTTTCCCAAGCTTCTCCTGATATGCATTTAGTTCGCTCATAAGTATCTGATTCTGCCGATGCAATGATATAAGAAGAATCACCAGGGACGACCTCAATCTTATCCCCAATCCACTGTACGAGGCATTGATGCATTGTAGAAGGAACACAACAATTAGCATGAATCCAATCCCTCCCTAGAAGCAGATTATACGCACCCTTGCCGTTGATAACAAAGAACGTCGTTGGCAAGGTTTTGCTGCCGATGGTCAATTCAACGCACACTGCCCCTTTAGCCGGTGACACATTGCCTTCAAAATCTTTCAACATCATATCGGTTTTGGTCAAGTCTTGATCTCCCTTACCAAGTTTCCGATACATCACGTAAGGCATAATATTAATCGCAGCCCCTCCATCAATAAGTACCTTAGACACAGGCTGCCCATCAACTCTGCCCTTCACAAATAAAGCCTTAAGATGTTGTCTCTCGTCATCGGTAGGTTTCTCAAAAACAGCCATCATTGGATCTAGTGTTAGCTGAGCTACTTGATCAGAGAGAACAACTTCTTCCTCATTATCAGATAGTGCCAGAAACTCCATTGGCAACATGAATACCATATTAACATCTGCCGATGGACCCTTATTTTTGTGTTTTACCTGCCATTGCTGATGACCAGGCCTTTCATTGGAGGAATTTTCCTCTTGGTATAAATCCTCCTGACGCTCACGTTGCATCCTCCTTCTCTGTGTCTTTGTCAGACCCTCTGGGCACCACCGAGGAAACTTGGTTTTCCAAACCGGCTGATAACAAGTCCTAGTTGGTTCTACACAACGTATATTAGGGTCCCTGTAGAATATTTCCTCATCGGGAACTCTTGCGTTTGCCATCTCCTCAAGCTCCTCTTGATTCCTTGGAAAATATCCAGCGCGTTTACCAAGCCTCTCATGTACACTAAGTCTGCCCCCCAGCCGATCATGCACTGATGCTCTGCCTCTGATCGGCTCATTGATAGACAAACCCTGATTACCACGTTGAAACCTCCTTTCTGAACGATTGACTCCGTAATAACCATTACACTCAGGGCAATTTTCAACAGTTGGCAATTTAATACCTTCTTCCCAGCAATGGATGAAAAACGGACATCTCCAATGATCTTTATGTCGATTCCACTCTTCCTGACGTCTCATTTCTTGCTGTTGCCGATATCGGTCATTACGTTGACGCCAACCCTCCTGCTGCCTTCGATGAGTAATCACAATGCCAGGTCGAGGAGGATTTTTGGAACTACTGCTTTCTCCTAGCAAACCCTTACTCTTTGCATCATCGGTAGTTATCCGATGTTGGGGGTCTACTGACGCGTTTTTCTCAGCAGCCTCTGACGTCAATACCTTGGTCTTTCCTTTGGCATCCAACATATTTGCTGGAAAAGGGTGTTGATCAATTTTCATCGGCTTCTGGGTCTTGGAAGTACCAAACTTAATTCTCCCAGATTCAATAGCCGATTGTAACTGTTGCCTGAATACCTTGCACTCATTTGTACTGTGTGAAGTTGCATTGTGCCATTTGTAGTACAAAATCTTCTTCAACTCTTCTGCCGATGGGATCACATGATTAGGTGACAGCTTAATTTGGCCCTCTTGAAGCAGAAGATCAAATATTTTATCGGCCTTGGTGATATCAAAGGTAAACTTTTCTGGCTCTTTTTGACCAAAGGGACATGATATCGGCTTTTTATTCTTAACCCACTCAGCTAAGCCGATAACTGGTTCTTCATCAGAGTCAGAATCTCCTACTTCTTCAACAAATGATACCTTTTTACTCCAGTTCTTTTTAGGTTCAAAAACCCTAGTATCTTGATCAAAGATCCTTTGCACAAGATGACTGAGGCTTTCAAACTCCTGAGAAGCATATCTGTCCTTAAGATGTGGCAATAACCCTTGGAAAGCCAGATCGGCAAGCTGCCGATCATCCAGCACCAGGCTGTAGCACTTATTTTTTACATCTCGTAGCCTTTGTACAAAGCTCTCTACCGATTCATCATTACGCTGTCTCAATTTTACTAAATCGGTAAGCTTCTTTTCATGGATTCCAGCAAAGAAATACTTATGGAATTGTTTTTCTAGATCAACCCAAGTAATAATAGAATTTGGTGGTAATGAGATGAACCATGTAAATGCTGATCCAGACAAAGATGATGAAAATAATCGAACTCTTAATTCATCTCTGTTAGCTGCCTCTCCACATTGAATAATGAAACGATTGACATGTTCCATTGTTGATGTATCATCTTGCCCAGAGAATTTAGTGAAATCCGGTACCTTGTACCGATTTGGGAGAGGAATTAAATCGTATGCAGGAGGGTATGGAGTTCGATAAGAATAAGTATTGACCTTGGGCTTTATCCCAAACTGATCCTTCACAATTTCTGCTATCTTATCGGCCCAAAAAGCATCAGCCTCCTGCTGACGAACTGGTTGAATTTCTACAGGAGGTGCTTGCTGACATCCCTCCACATATCTTTGTAGCCCACGATCTCCAGCAATCGGCATATTTGCCGTTACTTGTGGTCCATTAGCCTGTTGGAAAGGATTCATCGGCTGGGCTGCCGATGGTTGATTCTGGAAACCAGCTTGCATATGACCTTGTTGAATCCCTGCAACCTGCTGATTTCGCTGAACTGTATGTTGAACAGGTAACTGTCCTGACCAATCATTATTAGAACTCATCGGTACAAAACTTACCGATGGCTGGTAATTTGCTGATATTGTTGGATAATTATAACTGGTTTGAGGCATGAACTGAACCCCAGTTTGACTCATAGCAGGGGCTTTCTGCTGCATCGGCAGTATACTCGCCGATGGACTTGAATTGAATGTTTGAACCATAGGCATCTGGAAACCTCCTGGAGTTGGTTGTACAGAAGTAGTTGCGGCATATTGAGGCACTTGAGCCATCGGCGAAACGGCCGATGGTATAGGCGCTCTTCCTACTGCATCAAACACTTGAGGTAATCTAGGATTGAAAGCAGATGACTCTGGAGGCATGCCATATCCCCACCAATTAGTAGGAATCTGGCTATTCTGAGACACAGGGCCTGACATAGCTGATGCCGATAGATCTGTATTAAGCTGAATTCGCCCTCCTGGTAGTACCTGATCTGATTGTATCGGTGTAGATTGAATATTAGGTGAGCCTGCCAATACTGGAGGGGAAGTAACTTCTGTACCCACAACGGCCGAAGGAGCCGATGGAGTTTTGACAGATGCCGGCTCTGGTTGATGATAGGCAGGCCCAACGTAATGTGGTGCCGCTTGTCCTTCTTTGAGAGTTCGAACCACAGCATTATGAACAGTATTGGACAGCACATTGGAATGATTAATCAAAGCATGATTTACTGCAGAATTAACCATCTCTTGAAGTTTACCAGGATTGGAGTCAAAGGTAACCTGCCGAGGCAACGGCAAATCTTGCTTCTGGATGACTTGTCCACTCTTGTTCAAGCTAAACGATCTCAGACAAAGCTGCTTGTATTCTTCTACAGCCTTTTCCATAGCCTGCCTCTGTTCTTCCTTGAGATCTTCTTCTGATACTGCGATAATGTTCCCTGAATCGATCTCGGAATTGAACATATTGATTGATTGGTCCCACCGGGCGTGCCAAAAGATGTGTTGATGCAAAAGTGATCTGCAAACACAAAGGGCTAATACCCGAATCGATATCCAAAGCGTGCCAGTCGATTTGACCTGCTAATCGACAAGGATGAAGATACGAACACTTTGGTCCTGACAACAGCGATACGCCCGGAAGTCACGGCCAAGAGGTGCTCACGCGGAACTCGAGAATCGCCGAAGGTCGCACTGAAGCGATGCAGCTCGCCGAATCAATGAGAACTCATAAAAAAGGAAAAATATGCAAATTGACGAAGTCGCCGAAAAGTAAGTAGATGCAAATAGGAGTAAAAGTTGGTTTTGATATTGATTGATATTTCTATTACATTGCCCCTTACTCCATATTTATACCCTGATCTAAAGAGACACAACCAAGCACAACTAGGACACCAATCCCATATCTAAGGAAACACGTGACTCTTACATGAATCATAACCTAACAAATACAGAAAAGGAAATCAACTCCTATCTATTTCCCTGTCCGCCTCAATTACGATGGAAATCTCACCGTCCTCCTTCCCATCGGCATACTCCCTATTTCATCGGCAGTAGTCTTCAAGTCTTCCTTCATCGGCATACTCCCTGTTTCATCGGCAGTAGTCTTCAAGCCTCCCTTCATCGGCATACTCCATGTTTCATCGGCAGTAGTCCTCAAGCTTCCCTTCATCGGCATCGACAATAACACCTCCAACCTCATCGGCAACGCCCGAGTCCAAATCAACCTTTCCATCGACCATCACCAGCTATCGGCAACCATCTTTACAAACCATCTTTCATCGGCTATCAAAGTATTCAATAACTTTCCCCTTGCCGATTAGTCCACTCCGATTATTTTGACACGTGCAAAAAACGGTGTCAACACCCGCGTTGCCTTCAGAAGTGGCTTCGCTTGCTAGCTCTGACCTCTGTTGGCCTAGCTTTGGCGGTCCTTATTCCCGCTTGCTCGGCGTGAGGTCTGAGGGTTGGTTGCGGAGGTATGAGGAGTGTATGTGTGTGTCTGCAGAGGCTCAAGATGGTCTAGAAAGTAT
The DNA here is from genome assembly GCF_019320115.1 of Miscanthus floridulus. NCBI lineage: Eukaryota > Viridiplantae > Streptophyta > Magnoliopsida > Poales > Poaceae > Miscanthus > Miscanthus floridulus. The sequence goes on from NC_089598.1 coordinate 12,934,372, forward strand.
TGAGGCTTCTGTTGGAGACCTGGTTCTTATTTCTCCGGTTCAGAAATTGAAGGCTCAGATGGCCAAGTCTTGGGATTTCGGGCCTTCACTTATGACAGCGGAAGCGATAAAGGTGCTGGAGGATGTGGGCTGCTTTCCAAAGGGGAAGGGTCGCCCCCCGTGCGGTGAGACAGTTCCTCAGCCAGAGATCGATGAGGCTGTCGTTTTCAAGGATTTCTTTCCTTGTGGTCTTCGGATACCTTCGTTTATTTCCTTCGCCTGGTCCTAGAGACCTTCAAGGTGCAGCTCCATCATCTTACTCCCAATGGTATTCTGACGTTGAGTAAGTTCTGCTATGCTTGTGAGACATATGGCGCTCCGCCGGATCTGGACACCTTCTGCACGTACTACGAGCTTCAGCGTTAGCCTAAATAGGCGAAGGTCGACGGTGTGGAGGTAGAGTACCAGTTCGCTAGTTGTGCTTTTATGGTGAAGAGAGCCTAGAAAAAAGGTGGTCTGGAGATATCCTTTGTGCAGAAGAACAAATGGGAGAAGGACTGGGCTCTGTATTGGTTTTATGTGAAGGCTCCTGGTGTCGTTCTGAAGTCTGGGTCGAAGGTGAAGAAGTACCCTTTTGCTTCGACTATGGGGGAGATGAAGACTTCAACTCGCGTGAGGCCTCCTGCGGAGGTTGACATAGAGAGGGCAGCGTGTGATGTGGCTTTTGGGAAAGCATGCCGCTTTTCTAGAGGCCGAGATCTCGTCGAGGAGATGGTCGTGTCTAACTTCTAGCCTTTGGGAAAGCATAGGCCCCGGATGACCTTGGTGAGAATGAAGCTCCCTGTCTTCGATAGCGCGGAGGGAGAGTTCTGCCCATGCTTCTACCTCACCCGTGCGGAGGATGAGACGGACGAAGAGTTCATCAATGAAGTGGAACAATCTGCCTCCAAAATACTTGGGGAGATTTTCGAGAGGTTATACCTGTCCTGCCGAGCCATCGGTGGTACCATGCCTCGGTTGAACCGAGTGTTCGAAGAAATGAAGGTGAAGTACGGGGATTGTAAGATCCCCGAGAAGATATTGAAGTCGGTGGTGGATAAGGCCGCGAAGGTCTCTAAGTCTGCCGCGGCCCCTGTTGCTACAGTTTGGGCTGAGTCCAGGAAGAGGAAGGAAGCTAACGCCCTGAAGGCCGTCGCTAGGACGAGGAAGGTGGCGAAGACCGCCATGGACTCTGCTGAGGAGGTGGCCAAAAGTGCTTAGGATGAGGCGGGGGCCGCGCGCCCCATTGCTGAGGCCAGCCAGCCACATGTTTCTATCGGTCGTTCGGACGAAGACCTGATGGGGTCATCAGTTAAGGCAGCGGTTGCTGCCTCTGGGGCAGAGGTGTTCATGGTGAACCTGTTGCCATGTATTCTTGGGGATGACTCATCTGAGTCTAAGGGTGACGCCGCGGGAGCTGGTTCTGCCTCCGCCTCCGCTAGTGAGGAGACTTCTATCAAGGCTGGCCAAACTGCTAAGACCCAGCATTTGGAGGAGTTAGAGACCGAATCCAAGGAATGACCGTCTCTAGCTTTGCCCCAAGGTCCGAAGGCCGCTTCAACCCCTCCCTGAGCTACGGGTGTTGGGACATCAGGCTTCGTTATTGAAGCTTTGCACTTAGGTAATTGTATCTTTAGATGCCTCCAATTATTGTTTGTACATTTCTATCTGATATTCCTTGCCTTCATTTCATAGCTGGTTTAACCTTGAGATGGAGACACCGATCCCGGGGGAGAGGCCTACTCTAGCTGGGGTGGATCATGCTCCTCCGAAGGCCCCCTACAGGATGGATCCGGTCCTTCGGTGGACGCGGCCCCTACTGTCGGAGGTTCAGTTTTGCTCGGTGCTTATGTTTTTCTTTGGTTTTGTCATTGGTTTATGGTCTTAACGTTTGCTTTTGTTGTAGGTGAAGGTTCTGTAGATATATTAAGTGGGTGGGCGGAGACCTTGCACGCCCTTTACAGCGAAATAGGAGGTTGTATTTTGTGCATATTTTTTTCTATTGGTTTTGCCTTACTTTTTTCTTATATTTTGTCTCTTCGCTAGATCGCGCCCGCCAGCACTTTAAGAAGGTGGACTTCCACAAGCCACTGTGCTATAACCTAGAGCATAACTGCATGGTTGGTGCATTGGCTTTTATATCTTCGCCTTTTATTCCTTGGTTTCCAGTTTTGCTAATCGTTCGTTTTTTAGGGGCATCATATGTCGGAGGTTCTTGAGGAGCGTGCGGCTGTGGAGGTTTTCAAGCGAGGTGAAGCTATTGAAGCTCTTTAGAAGGAGTTAGATAGAGTTGAAGATGATAAGAAGAGGCTTTCAGTAGAAGTGGCTGACATCCGCATTGCTCGTCGCACTGCCGATGACTTGAAGACGTAGTTGGAGGTCCTGGAGAAGGATGTTGCTGGTTCGAAGGCTATCGAGGATATTGCTCTCGCTCGGCTTCAGAAGGTTGTTGATGCAAATGAAGGCCTTCGGAAGGAGATCGAGGCGGAGAGATCTTCGAGCCAACGCTTGGTGCGCAGGTCGAGTTACTGCAGAAGCGCTTGGAAGAGGCACGGGCTGCTGGTATTGCTACAGCTGAGCTATATCCGGCAGCACTGGCTGGTTTTGGCGGCATGACTTCGTCTTTGCCAACTGATGCCTCCGCCCTTGGCATCTTCGCCTGGTTCAAGGAGAAATTGCTAGATTGCCAGATTTTGTCGGAGGTGCCATGGACTTTGGCGCGCTTTCCTGTGCTACAAATTTGTGCAAGACTCTTGGGAGAGTGGGTTGTGCGCATTTTGCCGAGCTGAAAGGTCGGAGGGAGTTTGAAGGGCCTTCGGAGCTTGGGGAGACTTCGGGGGAGATTTCAAAGCCAGTCAGGAATTTCATGAAATACTTTTGGCTCAAGTTTGGTCATGCTGATGCTGGCTCCCTGGCGGAGGCCCGCCGTGCCGCGGTTAGTGCTTTATTCAAATTTGTATCTGTTCATAACTTTTCTGTATTATTTTTTGTTGCTTTTCTTTTCCTGTTTTTGCTTATGGTCCGTGTGCTTATGTAGGATTTACAAAAGGTTGGGGCCCAACATGCCACTGAGGGACAAGCGTCGAAGGTTGGCGAGACACCGAGCCGAAGATCCCCCGCCGCAGCTTCTGATGCTCCCAGGCCCAGAGAAGCTGCCTCCGCACTTACGGCGCCGGAGGTGTAGTTTTTTAGGTTTTTTAGATATTACCCTTAGGCTTAGTGGATAGAGGTCTTCGTATGCTGCTTTGCATACTTGTAATCTTAATGTAAATTTGATTTGCTCAGGTTACCCCTCAGGGGCCTGTGCGAGACGTTGTTCCTTTAACTATGGTGCGAGATGGTATTTATATCAGCGGAGAGTTGTGGAAGTATTGGCGTGACTCTTTCCCCCGCCCTTTGGTTCGTGACATGTTTGACTTCGTGGTGCGCGATATCGATGATGATCGTGCGGAATTTACTCGGTCGTTGGCATGGCGAGGGCCTTGGCCACCAGTATAGTTTAGGACTTGTGCTGTTTTGTTCGGTTGGCCTTCGCGGCTTTTGTAATGTTTTGCTTCTGCAAAATATTAGTGCTTTTGTGTTTGCGCTTTTTGTAGTGCGCTCATGTTTGTAATGTGCTTGTTTTATTTGAATAAAGTTACTTTGAGATAATTGGCTGAGTGCTTGTTTCAATGAAGAATCTGGTTACAATTTCTACTTGAGCTGAAGAGCTACAACAGTTTTTAATTATTTTTTTTGCTCTTGCCTTCGCTTCTTTCTTCTTTGTTTGACGTTGAGTACGAGTCTGCTCGTCGCAGCGGAGGAACTGAGGTGCTTGTTTTTTATCTTGTTGACACTGCGAAGGCTTTAGCGCAATTTGAGTATTCATCGGGGGCGCTGATGTTGAATCTTGCAGCTTCTTTAGGGGCCACAGAGCAATTTGAGCAAGCAACGGAGGTTGAAGAAGCATTTCTTGGACGTTGTCTCCGCTTGCGCCTGGCTTGATTCTCTTTTGCCTTCGCTTGTGATAGGGCAGCTGCGCTCCCATCGAATATGGCTGATGCCGGGTTGCGCCAGCTTGCGTCTTCGGTTGCGGGGGCTGTAACGAGCCTTCGTGCGAAACCCTCCCGCAACCTCTGACACTGGCTGGTTGCCTCCGAGTTGAGGCCGTATGGCGCCCCGCGGAGGCTGTACAACATCCAATGGATGATGCGTACAACCTGAACGCGGCCTTCGCCGGGTTTCACAAGCTACTTTATTTACGAGTCTTCACACGGTACCGCTTGCACTTTTGGTTTTAAAGATACTCCGGCTTCCATGCTTCTTTTGTTTTGTTGTATGGTGTAGTAGGATTTGGGTGGTCTGTCTTCCCCCCTGTCGCTCTCCCGGGGTTTGTGATGTGAGAGTGTACTGACTAGGGGTGGCGCTCGGAGGAGGCGCCTGATTTTATAGTCTTCCTAGCTGTGCGATTCTAATAAATCCTGGTGGTTGGCTACTACTTAATGCTTAGTTATGTTTTGTGGTTGTAATGACACCGACGGATTTCTTTCTACCTGGTGTATCTTTGCTCTTTATTTTTGCTGTACCTGGGTTAAATTTCTGACAGTCACGTGGTGCCTGATACGGATAGGTCTTTGCCACACATTTTCTTGCTCGATGCCTACGGCGAAGGCAGGTCTTTGTCGGGTTTTTTTTTTGTTTTTTCTAACCATTGTAATGAGTCCTTGATGCCTGAATATGGACATGACTTTGTCAAGGTTTGCGGGCTAATTTAGCCGCGGAGGTCGTTCCAAGATTTTAAAGCCTTCGGCCAAAGCAGTGGAAGGTCCTCTTTATCGTGATGATTTTTGTCGAATATTGTGGCTCCGTTGCTAGACACTTTCGACCTTCGCTATTTGTGGTGTTCTTTGGGGGAATTCCTCTTTATATTTTCAGAGGTTTTTACATGGGTTCTGCCTCGTTAAAAACCTTACCTCTGTTCGGAGCCCCCTTTTGTGAGGAAAAGAGTGCAGACCCTTTTGCATGAAATGTAAAGAAAATGTGAAAGCTAGGAGAGGTGTGGTGACCTTGGCTTATAGTTCCGCGGAGGCCACCTTTTTACATGTTTTAGATATAGAATCTACACAGGCTGTTAATGTTCCATGTGTGGGTGGTTGTCTTGCCTTCGCCATCTATCAAGAAGAACGACCCTGATCTTCCGATGGCTTTTGTTGTGTAAGGACCTTCCCATTTTAGTTGGAGCTTTCCTGCATTGTTTGCGTTGGGTTTCCTTCTTAAGACTAGGTCTCCGTCTTGCACTATCTTTCTGATTACCTGGCTGTTTCTCCATTTTTTGGTTTGGTCTTGGTATTTTGTGATATTTTCCACTGCGTCTAATCTTATTCCTTCGATTGTTTCTTTGGAGTATTCTTCGTCTTCTGCTAGAGTTTGTTTGACGACGCGGAGGCTCTGATGGTTCACTTCTTCGAGTAACATTGCTTCTTCGCCATATAGAAGTTTGAATGGTGTAAAACCTGTTGCTCTGGAGGTTGTGGTGTTATGGAACCATACAACCTTTGGTAATTCTTCTACCCATTTGCCGTTTCGGAGGTTGAACAGGGTCTTCGATATTGCTGAGAATATTACTATGTTAGCTCTTTGCACTAGTCCATTCGACTCTGGGTGGTGTAACACCCTCGGTGTTACATTGTACTATTTTTTAAAACACTGCATGAGCATCATACTTGTTTGTACTTGTGTGTAATTTGGAGTATAAATCAATATACGTCACTTGACATGTTTATCTGAAACAAGAAATCAATGTTACGTTTCATGTCACATAATATGGTTTAGCATTCTAACCGAATTTTTATCGAACAAAAATGCTATAGAACGTTTATGCGAACTTTGATAGAGTTGGTAGTACGTACTTCGTAGGCGACGATGAAATATGTGCGGTCAAGGATGAGGTTCGTTAGCTAGCATACCCAGTAGGTCTAAATTGGAATTCGACGAGTAACCGTTCGAAGTTAAGTCTTTTCGCGTAAGTTTGAAAAGGGGTCGATGAAGCCACTTTTGGCAATTGTTGTAGAGCGATCGGCTTAGGAAGTGGCAAGCTATCATGACTCTGGTCGATAGCCCTATGTACTCTCTTGCGCATCGAACAACTAGTTTGGCGTTTGGAGTATCAGGTTCGAGTTTTTTAGCTGCTTTAAAAAGCGTGCACGCCACATGGTTTAGCTCCGAGCGCGGTCACCACCCTCTGCTGGCCTGGCACCGCTGCTGGCTTGCCAGCGCGTGCTGTCACACCGGCCACGTCCCACAACCATGCCTATGCGTGTACGCACGCGCACGGCCCTTGCGCTGTGGGCCAGGGCCGCCTGCCACCGCGAGCTGGCAGCGGCCACTGCCGCTGCTCGGCTTGGCGCCGCTCTGGCTCGCCTAGCACGTGCGCTGAAGCGTCGGCCGCATCCTCACTACCGCCGTGAATGCACATCGCGCGTAGGGTCCTGGCGCTGCTGCCTTGGCTGCTTGCTGCCACTCGCTGGCGCGCGGGTCACATCGCCGTGGCTAACGCGCTGCGTCCGGGATGCCGACTGTGCCCTGCCCTGCTCTGGCCAGAGGCGCACCGGGTCTCGCGCTACACACCGCCAGTCGCCATGGCCGGCACTGCTCCCGTTGACTCACCGTGGCTGCTCGCGTGTGGGACGACCGCCTGCTCCACCACCACCTCGGTGTCACGTTGTGTTGTGCTTCTCTTGTCCGACGCTGTCCGCTGTAGCGCCGTACCGAGTTTCATCGGCGTCCGGGTTTGGCCATGTGGACAGTCACCTGGAGCACGTCCCGCTGTTCCACATAGTTGTGTGTGCTTGTATTTTGCGTTGACGTCCATAGCCGGGTCGAGCCAAGCCACGCCATGACCCCTTGTCTCCGCTGTCGCCATGGCCGGCGGGGCCATCTTTCAAATTCATCGTGGTGATAGTACCATGCTTCAAATTGGTCATGCCCTTAGCTCCGCTAGGTAGCTAATCACCCAACCTACCCCACCGCGCTACAGGTGCCGTTGCACGGTGCCTCAATTCCAAATCGTCGCTCTGCCGGGTCCTTAAGACCGGACGGGTGCACGCCTTGGGCAAGCCGCCTACTCATAGCACCCTATGGCGATTCATTACATCACCAGCCTAATCTTACCCTCCTGAGAACCCTGTGCACCTCAATCATAGCTTTACAGCAACCCAGCCTTCCCTGACGTGGTTGTGCCATCGCCGTGCGCCGTCGCATCGTCGGAGCGCATGCGGCCAGCTTGGCTTGGGCCTTCTTCGGCTGGACCAACACCTCAATGGTCTTCGTGGGTAGTTCCTTGAGCTCGCTAGCTAATTTGTTTGCTATGTTTTCACTGTGGCTCATGGGAATGCACCCGCCATCATAGGTAAAGGACCACTGCCAAGAAGGGAGCCTGGGGCAATGCCCCTGTTTGCCGTATCGCCTCCTGTCACTGCGTGTTGTCGTCAAGGTAACCATCGGTCCCTTAGATAGGAAATGGAGGGTTGGGTGACATTGGCGTGGCCACCCGGTGCCCGCGTCGTCGTGCCAGTGCGCACAGGGTGCCGGGGGACGTCGCCATGGCGAAGAAAAAGAAGGGGAGGGCGTAGCTATAAAACCATAGACTAGTGGAATAGTGCCTTAGAGCTCGCAGTAAATACAATGTAGTTCGGGGGCGTTTTTGCATGTTTGCCATCACGTGCAGGTCTCTCTCGTCACGGGCCATTGGCCGGCTGGGCCACGCCCACGCATGGGCCGCGCTGCGCTGGCGCGCGTGTCGCGTCGTTGTGGGCCGAGCCGCGCGAGTGGGCTGCGAGTTAGAATTTGGTTTCTTTAATTTCCAGTAAAATAGAAATGCTTATTTGCGTTAGTTATGAGTTGAAATTTGATAAATGGTAGTAAATTGTGTAGAGGTCCCAAAATAGTGAGACTAATTTTGTTAGGTTCGTAAAAATACCATCTACTTGATAGTACAGTTAGATTGCAGTTAGCTATGACAAGTATTGGGGCATAAATTCCAAACTAGTGGGCTAATGTTATGTAGATTAGTATTTATAGGAATATTTGTGGGCAATTGGTGATAGCTATAGACATAAACATTATACAGTAGGTTCACTACGTTATCAGGTACTTGCTGTAAATTTTGTAGCCTTACAATGCGTTGTTAAATAGAGTAGCCATTACCCTTGCTTTATCGTATGTAGCGTAAAATTAGCTTTTGAGGTAAGAACACCTGTAGTTGCTATAGTAATAACAAATGTCACATTTCAAACTTATCGGGAACAATAGATAGCTTAGCACCGTGGTCGGTATTACTAGCTTAGTAGTTAAATCGATGTACTTTTATTTTAAGAATTGTTGTTGTCATATTATTAAACATTGCATCGTCATTTCATGTAGATCACGAGCTAGTAGAATTTGTGCTCGTCGACGAACAGGAGTACAACGAGGTGATTGAGGAGTACGAGGAGGAGATCCTCATGCAGGAGGGAGCCCAGGAGCCTATTGGTGCTGACCCTACTGACCCGTCGCCTGCCCAAGGCAAGCCCCGGTGTATAACCCCTATTTTAATGATCACTGAATATATATATATGTGATGTGCATTTAAGTTAGAGGCATTTTATGGAAACTGCATGCATAAATATATATACCCATGAGTCCTACTAGTGCAGGTCAAGTAGCTGCTATGCTCAGGATATCGGTAGCGTGAGTAACCTGCCGTTAGTCGCAAATAGGTGATAAAATATGATCACTCATGATAAAATGGTGGAAAGGTAAATGGTGACCGGGTAGGGATATGGTTTGGGTATTGGTGGGTGTAACGGGTTGTGTCCTACGGCCAACAGGGCATAGCTCGGTTACACTTTTTCCCTGTTCATGTCGATTAAGGACCGGTCGTTGCATATGACTCTAGGCAAGTCACAGATTTATTGTTCCGAGCGCATACTTGGGTATGGGCGCAGGGAAGACTTGTTGCTCTCTTGTCACGGATCCATCTCTTTCTGGACCGACTGATTGGAGGCGGAGATGGTGGAGGTCCTTGCACCACACTGAGTCCGGGACTCAGGAATGGGGGCTTGGAGTCCAAGTTTGGACAGGGACCTAGATATCCGGGACAGGAGAGTGATGGGTTAGTCCTGCTTGTGCCTAGGGTACAAGCGGGGCGTGTGTTTTTGAGGCACCCAGCTGAGCACATTGATTTACGAATTGCCGGGTGATCCGGTACGGCTTGTCTAATGTTTAGCACTGTAGTTAGAACTGAAAGTTGGAAGGAGAAGAAATGAAACTGATTGCTCAACTCTTGCTTGAAAATAGAACATGTGCTTATATAGACTGGCTAGATGATAACTTAATACGGCTGATAATAATACATAAATAAGGACTCATTATTAGTATTGCTTTCTGCCAAAAGAAACCAGCAAACCATAAAGCTTATCATATTCCTTGGAGTTGAGAAATTATTCCCACTAGTCGGATAAGTCTTGCGAGTACATTGTGTACTCAGGGTTTATTTACCCCTGTTGCAGGTGATGCATGAGAAGTACCTTGTGTGGAGGATTCTTCTGGTGGACTCACACGGAATCCTCGTCCCTATCTCTAGATGTATATTTTTAAATTCCGCTGTTTATCATTCCGCACTCTGGTATTTGGTATTGTAATAATGTACTTTTTAAGAAACTCTGATATATGAAATGGACTTATATTGTAACTCGTTCTCATTATTGGATCCTTGAGAAAAATGTGGATCTTTCAGGTTCTCTCTTGGGGTGTGCCCAACGGATACCGCCCGCTGTAGCTTGCTTTCGGGGTGCTTAGTGTCTAGTGGAAGATGAGCACCTCCATAAGTGTGCTATTTCGGGCTGTTCTGCCACTGGTGGTAGACTGAGGCAAAGGCTATCTCGGTCCCTATGCTTCTGCAAAATTCCTAGAATTTGTCTGAGTCAAACTGTTTGACATTATCAACTATTAAGGTCCTTGGCATGCCGAACCTGCAAATTATGTTTTGCCAGAAGAACTTTTTCACTGACTCTGATGTGATTGTCGCGAGGGGCTTGGCCTTGATCCATCTTGTGAAATATTCTATTGCTACTACTGCAAATTTGTTCCCTCCATGCGATGGTGGTAGTGGCCCAACCATGTCCATGCCCCATCTCTGTAGTGGCCAAGTGGGTGAGATAAGCTGTATAGGAGCTGAAGGCTTCGACTGATGAGGTGATGTACTTTGGCATGCTTGCCATGTCTTGACAATTTTTTCTATGTCTTTAATGTGCATAAGCTAGTAGAATCCTTGCCTGATGGCCTTCACAGACAGTGCCCTTAGGCCAATGTGTGAGCCGCATACTCCTGAGTGAATTTCTTGCAGGAGGTCTCTGCCTTCGCTCTGAGGTATGGATTTGAGCAGTGGTTGGACAACCCCTTTTTTGTAAACTATTCCATCTATCAACGTATAACTTCTTGCTCTTGCTATCATTCTTGCTGTGCTTGCCTCATCTTCTGCTTGATGCACATTATTGAGGCAGTCGATGATGAGTTGCCTCCAGTCTTCTGATTCAGTAACTAAGACTGTTTTGAATGCCTTCGCTATTATCTGTGTTGTCGGTGCTCTCAACACTTGGTAAAAGGCTCCATTTGGTATGGGAGGGTTATTTGCTACTGCCTTCGCCAGTTCATTGGCTTCTGTGTTTTCTGCTCTTGGTATGTACTGTAGAGTGAATCCCTAGAACCTCCGCTCGAGGGCCCTTACTGTGGTCAGGTATTTGATCAACTCTGGTTCCCTTGCCATGTATTCTTTTTCGACTTGTCTTGCTATGACTTGGGAGTCTGTTTTTGCCAGTAGTGTTCTTGCTCCAAGTGCTTTTGGCTTATTGAGGCCTAATATAAGGCCTTCGTATTATGCTATATTGTTTGTTGCTTTGAATTCTAGCCTTGCTGCATACCTCGTGCGGAAGCCTGATGGTGCTATCAAAATGGTGGAGGCCCCGATTCCTAGGTGCCCCCAAGCCCCGTCTGTGTAGATTGTATAGATTTGGGGCTGAGGCTACGGAGTCTATTGTGCTGAGGGTGTCGAAACTGCCATGAAATCTGCTAACACATGTGACTTGATTATTGTTTTTGATACGTAGTTGAGCTAAAACTAGGACAACTCTGTTGCCCATTTCTTGATTCTTTCGGAGGCTTCCTTATTGGCAAATATGTCCCCTTGCGGTTGCGAAGATGGTACTGTGATTTCATGTGGTTTGAAATAGTGCTTAAGTTTCCTTGAGGAGATCAACACTACATATGCTATTTTTTCTATCTCTATATAGTTCAACTTTGCTCCTGACAGGGCTTCTAAGACGTAGTAGACTGGCTGCTGAATGACCTTCGACTCTTGGACAAGTACGCCACTGACCGCATGGCCGGAGGCTGCAACATACAACAGTAACAGAGACTCCGGATCAGGTACTATTACCACGAGTTTGGTGGCCCAGTAATTTTTGAGTTGTTGGAAAGCCTTCGATTGTTCTGGCCCCCATTCCACTTTGTCTCTGCCTCTTAAAGCTTTGAAGAATGGGATGCTGCGTTCTGCTGACTTTAAGATGAATCTGTTCAGCGCCGCTATTCTCCCTGTGAGTTTTTGGACTTCCTTTTGGTTGACGGTTCCACCATGGAGACTATGGCCTTCGTTTTGTCTAGGTTGGCTCTTATGCCTTCAGGTTCTATGATGTACCCGAGCATTTTCCCTCTGCTTATGCCGAAGACACACTTTTCTAGGTTTAGCCCGGCTTCTCTTAAATTTGTGAAGGTTTCCCTTAAATCATCTATGTGGTCTGCCTCATTCTTGCTCATCACTACAATATCGTCAACATAAGCTATGATGTTTTTCTGTAGTTGTGGGCCTAGAATTGCCTTCATCATTCTAGCGAAGGTTGATCCAGCATTTTTCAATCCTTCGGGCATTCTTGTGTAGCAATAGGTTCCAAAGAGGCTAGTGAAACTTGTCTTGTCTTGTCTTTGTCTTCTTTCTTGAGCCAGATCTGATGGTATCCTAAGAAACAATCTAGGAGAGAGAAATGCTTGGATACTGCTGCCTTGTCGACGGAGGTCTCTATTTTTGGTAGTGAAAATGGACCTTTCTTGCATGCTTTGTCTAGATCTGTGAAGTCTATGCACATTCTCATCTTTCCATTTTTCTTTGGTACTAGGACTATGTTTGCGAGCCAATCTGAATATTTGACTTCTCTGAGTACATTCGCGTCCAACAACCTCTGAACTTTGGCTTTTGCTGCTAGAATTCTATCCTCTGATATTTTCCTTTGTCGCTGCTTTTTTGGTTTTATTTTGGGGTTGATGTCAAGGGAGTGTTGTGTAATGTCCCTGCTGACGCATCTCAGGCCAGAGGCTAACCAGGTGAAGACAACTTTGTTCTTAGCTAGAGTTCCTACTAGCTCCGCTTCTTGTTCTGATAGGTTACCTCCGATGATGACCTTCGTGTCTGGGATCTCATCTTCTAATGCTACTGACTTTGTTTCTTCTTGGTCTTTGAGGTCTGTTTTCCCTTTTGGCATGTCTGGAGGCTCTGGTGAGTTGCTTTTTGCTATTTCAACAGAATTGATGTTGCGCTGAGATTTGTAGATTGCTTTCTCTATATTCCTTGCCTCCTTCTGACTGTCGTGGATTGTAATGGTTCCATGTAGGGTTGGCATTTTCATACACAGATTGCCCATGGGGATGGCTGCATTGAACTTGTTCACGAACCCTCTTTCAAAGATGGCATTGTAGGGGTAGTAGAGGTCTACCACATCAAAGGTTACATATTCTGTTCTTGTGTTTTCCTGTCCTCCGAAGGAGACTAGCAGGGATATTTTCCCTAGCGCGTCGATTCTTCATCCTCCGAAACCTATTAATGGTGAGTCTGAAGGTTGCAACTTATTTCTGCTTAGCTTCATCTGGTCGAAGGCATTGACAAAGATGATATCTGCAGAGCTTCCAGAATCTTTGAGAACCCTGTTGATTACCCATCCTGCAATGTTAGCCTTGATCACCATGGGATCTATATGAGGGTAAGTTTCCAGCTATAGGTCTTGTTCTGAGAAAGTGATTGGTGTCTTCGACCAATTTGTATAACATGCTAGACCTTGGACTGCTATGTTGTTGACAAGCCTGAGGTGATCCTTCTTCTGCTTCTTTGTCTAGAATTCCATTGAAGAGCCTCCGACTATGGACAATATCATGCCGATGGTGGGTAAGGGCGTGTGTGGGTTGAGCTGGTTTTCTGGGTTGGGATCGTTTTTGGGTGTTGTTGGTTGTATTGGAGGGGACAGAGGCAATGCCTCTAGCTGCCTACTATGTACTTGTGGTGGTTGGGTGGTCTCGATAAAGGTTATATGCGGAGGCCTAGGATTTATGTAGGTGAGGTTGGCTTCTGTCCTTTGACTGCTAGTTTACCCCTGTTGTTGGGTACCTGATCGCCATGCAGGTAAGAAATTTGGGTAGTAGGCGCGGCTAGAGTGGATGGGTGAACCTAGGTGGAGTTTATGCTTGGGTATGTTGGGCAATATTATTGTTGGTGGGATGCGGCGAAGGTACGGCTTACTTCTCTTGTGGGTTGTTGAGGCGGAGGCTGTGGGTTTGCTCTACTCTTGATCCTCTCTTGGGTCTCCTTAGCATCTGAGGAATCCCTAGTGATGTGCCCTTTGTTTTCTCCATGAAAGAAGCAGTATTATCTTCGCTGTTTTTTGTTTTGGTTTCTGTTCCAATTTCTGCCTTGACCATTTCCTCTGCCTTCGTTATTTGCTTCCCTTGTTGGCTGCTTCCTTGCTACTCTATGTTGAAGACCTGCTAACTTTGTCCTTGCTGTGTCTGCGACTGGCCTTGACTTCTGCTGCCTTTCTGGGCGTTCCTGCTGTTGCCTTGGAATTGTTTGTTCTGGTTTTGCTCTTCTAGTCTTCTGTGGAGGTCATTGTTGGATCTGCAGTACTTCTCGAACTCATTGTAAAGGTCTTCAATAGTTCTTAGTTTTTCTCTAGCTAGATGAGCTATGAAGGGTCCTATGCGGAGGCCCTTGATTGCTGCTTCAATAGCGACGTCTTCTAGAACATTGGGTGCATTTGCCTTTATTTGCATGAATTTTGGGAAGTAGTCTTTCAATACTTCTCCTTGATTTTGCTTGCAATGGAACAGATCCATTGAAGTTAAGGATTCACTTGTGAATCCCTTGAAGTTTGGTAAGATCTTGTCACGGAGGTCTTCCCAAGAATACACGAAGCTTGGCTTTAGCATCGAGTACCAGGCTAGTACATCGCCTTCGGCTACGATGACAAAAGACTTGGCTAGTATCGTGTCGTTCCCACCAGCGAAGGCTACGGCTGCTTCAAAGCTCATGATGAATTGGCGTGGGTCTGATTTTCCATTGAACTTAGACAGGGTGATGGGTTTGTATGAGGGGGCCAGGGCGAGCTCTGGATGCCTTCGGATAATGGTGATTTAGAATCGATAGTTCTGTGGGGTTGTGGCAAGGTATAAGGAGTGCCGAAGGTTGGTTGAACTATTGTGCATGGCGGGGGATTGGGTTGACTTTGATTTGCTGAGTGAAACTGGTTGGATGTGTCGAAGCTAGGTTGTGAAGGCTGCATGCTTTGTATTTTAGCCTGTAGGATGGCTAGCTGCTGCGTGATCTCCGCTGCCTGTGCTGATGCTTGGACGGCGCGCTGGCTTGCACCGAAGGCCGCCGCGACCCTATCTCTTTCTTGTTGCATGTTCCACAGTTGAGCTTGTAGTTGTTGTAGCTCTTGCTCTGGGGTTGGGTCTAGGGCTTGCTGCTCCTCGGAAGCCGGATACTGGTCTTCGACGGTTGGCTCTTCCGTGGTGGTGGCGTAGGTGCTTCGGGCGCTACGTCTGGGTCTTCCCCTTGGTGTGGGGTCTGTGGCTACTATTGCAGAGGTTGCTCTCTTCCTTACCATTGTGAGTTTTGCTTGGCCAATACGCGGTGGGCGCCAATGTTGGGAAAGCGGGGGTTTCCAACAATGTGAGGCGAGGTGCCCCCCCCCCCGAAGGTGTCGGGTGGAGGTAGGTGAGAAAGTAAGGCTGTGGGACCGAGAACAATTATGACTTCATTAATGAATTCACCAACCAACTTCATTACATATGACACCTCCTATTTATAGGGCACTATTTGCCAATCCTGTACATTACAATCCTACCCTTTGACAGCTAAGGCATATTCCCGAGATATCCTAACACTAGCTCAAGTCCTCAGGGGCATCCCAGACTTTGTCTACCTGCACCGTCTTTGCTTGTTGGGCCTCAGCCTTAGGCCCATTAGAGGCCCATCTCTAGTTCTGGGCCACGGTGTCCGGTGAAGGCCTTTCTCTCCGTCGTTCGGGCAGCAAAACCTCCGCCTATAGCGCAGGCGCCTTCGCCCTTGCTCCCGTGCCTCTATCCGTGGTCTCCTCCAGTCCTCTGGCAAGTCCATACTCAGGCCTCCGCCCTAATCAACAGTCGGCGCGCGGAGGTCTTCCTGTGCCCGGCGAAGGCTCTCCGGGTCCGCGGGGACCTCCGCCTGCTTCTCCCGGGTCTTCGCATCGTCTTGGGCCCATCCGAAGGCTCTCACCTAGCGTGCTTGCAAAACATCCACAGATGACCCAATGGTGTTAACCGATGTTAATCTTAGCCTCCTCTACTCCGTGTATTGGTGTCCCAACAACCTGCAATATGAAAACTCCCTTTCTTTTGTTTCTCTTGTGGCCAGTGGCGGATGCAGAACAAGATTTAAGGGGGGGGGGCTGATCTCTTCTTCTTCCTCTTTCTCTCCATTTTTCTTCTTTCCTCCACCTCTTCTTCTCCATCACCCTCCCTATATTTCCATTGATGTACCAGCTGTAGGGGGGGGGGGGCTGGAGCCCCCCCAGCCCCCCTTGTAGATCCGCCCCTGCTTGTGGCATCATGGGTCACTTTGAATTAGATTGCCCAAAGCCTTCAGAACGTGATGCAAATGGACAATAGGATAAGAGCCCCGGAGGGGAAAAAAAGGGTACTGTCTTTTGCTCAAGCAGCAGCAGCATCAGTTTGGGATGGAGCTTCAAATCATAGTGAGTCACACTCTAGCTCTAAAACAAGGTCATCAAAGGAATTTTCCAGTCAAAAGTCAGAGAGAGGAAAAGCGATGGTTGATGAGGCGCACACAAGTTTTTCTCAAAAAAGGGACACATCCCAGTGTGAAGAGGATGTCAACCAGAACCTAAATAATGCAGCAGCTACGAGGAAGAGGAATAACACTGTCCTCCAACATTTTAACTCTATTAATGAGAGAGATTGGCTTTTGGAAAATACAGGAAATTTGGCCTTAGTGCCTGTCGATGATAAAGGACAAATGACAGGAGAGTCTAGCACACTTGCCCTTGTGGAGCTGGACCAAAGGGATTTAGAGGGTGCCAAAAAACAAAAGATGGAGCTCTCACAATTTGCAAGATCGGCGGAGGCTGCCGAGGAGCAGCCCCGCCGGGCACAATGAGGAGAGCAACATTGTCCGGATATCGTCTTCTTATCAGAGACGAAAATGGTTTCACACAAGGCTGAGAACTTGAGATTCAGTTTGGGTTTTGAAAATGCTTATGGAGTGAGTTGTGAAGGATTAAGCGGAGGGTTAGTGTTAATGTGGAGGAAAGGGACAATAATAAGGCGCAAATCATCAAACCCTGCTGCATATTAATGTCTGGATAAGTAATGAGGAGACTGGTGTGAAGGAATGGAGATTTACTGGTTTTTATGGACAGCCGAATAGGCAGCATAGGGAAGAGTCTTGCCACCTCTTAAGGTTTCTCCGTAGCACTAGCACCCTCCCTTGGCTATGTGCAGGAGATTTTAATGAGGTGCTAACAGAGAAGGAACACTTTGGTAGAAGAGAGCGTGGGGAATGGACAATGATGGGGTTCAGGGAAGTGGTGGATTATTGTGGTTTTTTTTTTTATTTGGGCTTCTGTGGATTGCCATATACATGGGATAATAAACAGAAAGGAGATAGAAATGTCAAAGTCAGACTAGATAGGGGTTTGGCAAATGACAAATTTCTGGACCGCTTTCCTTTCACGGAAGTAACTCATATCCAGACCTCCGAATCTGACCATTGTGCTTTGTTGATTGAGATTGCAAATCAAGTACAAACCATAAGGATGGAGTATAATATGGGCTCCATGATGGAGTATACAGCCCAGTTAAGAGGCCCAAGCGCAGTCCAGAAAAGTAACGCTTCGTCGTCTTCGTCTGTCCTCTCGTTCGGTGCTCCTGCTCTTCCGTCGATGGCCATGGCTTAGGGAGGGAGTGGGGCGGGGCCGCGCCAGGGAGGGTGGGGGGGGGGGGGGGGGGGGGGGGGGGGGGGTTGTCTGGCGGCCGCCAGGGCTTGCCAGACTGGTGGATCCGCCCCTGACTTAATGTCGTCTAAGAACAAAATTAAATATATTCCAAAATTTTAAAAAAAGTAGATGTATATACCAACATTTTTGTTACTCTCTTTTATTATAGAAGAATATCGTGTTTCGTGAGGATTATGTAGAGGTTTTGTCAAGGCTCTCCAGTCAGAGATGGTAAAAATAGTACACCATCTTTTTCTTTCTGCAACGGAAATGTATGTGGCCACCACTGATATGATGATGATTTTTTATCAGAAAAATAGCACATAAAATATTACTAGTGGATGATTAGTGCGCGACTAGAGCGTGAGCCTCAGCCTAGCTAGCAGTTTATTATTCAGTCATCGGCGGCATCTGATGCTTGTTTGTACTGACGAAGAGGTAGGTCGCCGGATGTCTCATGGGTTTATGGCCTGAAGAAAGCCGGGTGCAGACGACCGGTGCCCTGGAAGGAGGTGTTCCTGAGGTGCTCAGGAGCTTCCTCGAACGAGTGACGCCTCGCCAGCGATAGTATCTTCTTATCAGCGGCTATGAAGTAGGCCATCCCAGCAACTGCAAGCAAGCCAACCATTACCGCCATTAGCAAATGAACTAGCTAGTCGTCACTCGTCAGAACTGCAAGCCAGCCCATGACACAACAGTAAGAAATAAAGTTGCAGCAGAACGCACCTGTGGAGATGATGAGGGCCTGGCCGGTGGGGTTGATGTTGGCTTTCGCCCACGGCAGCATCCTCACACTCGCCAGCTGAACAGGGGAAGCAAAACGATAAGTCAGAGACGTACGGGGTTGTTTCACGATTACGCGTGAACCAGCCTGCATCTCGGGCAAAACAGCTGAAATTTGAGATGAAAACTCACGGTGGGAATTGCGGAGGCGATAGTTGCCACGGCTGCCGCCTTAGCTCCGGCAAGGGTCGCCTCTGCAGACATGCATGCAAGGGTCAGTAAGGTCAGTAGTGTACAACTGTACATACTACATACTACATACTACATAGCCCTTTAAGCTAGGCTTGTAGCTTGTTTGAGGCCAGCTAGCGCAGTATATATCAGTATGTAAACCAGTACACGTACCTCGCGAGCAGCGCTTGGCGAGGGCAAGCTTCTGGTCAAGGGATGCACGGCTCACCGTCGACATCTGTCGGGTCTTTGCAGTAGCGGACTTGCTGTAGCAAAGGAAGGCTGGTGAAATGAAGCAGCTAGCTCTGACGCTCTGTTAGCAGTGACTAGCGAGTGGCACTGAGAGTACAAGGAGTGAGTGAGTGAGGACGAGAACGATGGATGTGTTGCCAGATGCAGGGGAGGCCGAGGATTTATATAGGCGTCACGCCGGCATGAGGACCCCAAACTATCGGCGGACGGGGGGAAGAAGCGGCGGGCGGGCGGCCGCGCGGACGTGGTTTTGGAGCGGAGCCCATCTGTGTCTGTGTGGGCGGTGTGGTGCAGGGGATTGCAGTTTTCAGGACCACGCTTTCCTATCCACTCCTGGCTGGACCAGCATGTGCATGGGACCAACTTCACTGGTTGTTGCCACGTCACGAGCCTTGGAAGTCTAGCTAAATCAGGGGTTAGCTTTTAAGCCTAACCACGTGCTGCAGGTCAGGGTTTACAGAAACCCAACCCAGGGATTCTATCACGCTGTGATGTAGCTTCGATCGGCAACTGTTTGCTACTAAAGAAAAGGTTGAAAAGAAAAAAAGAGTTACTCCTACCAACCACAACCACTTGTGTGAGTTTGACACGCTAATAGGAGCTAGCCATGGCACGCATGAACAGGCAACACGTGCAGACCACCCTGTTTGTTTATGCTGAAATTTGGTTTATACTAATTTTTATGTTAAAATATTGTGAGGAGAAAACATTTTCCATGGCTAAAAAGTAGCTCAAGCGAACAGGTGGAAAACATGGTGCTGAAATGTCATTGGGTATTAGTCACAGTTCATTTCAAACATTTGGCGAGGTGGACGTAATTTTAACGGTGACAGTAAAACTGTAAAGAGAGAAGCAAGCAAGTGTAACCAGACCAACACGACAAACTGACTTCTTCTGAGGGCGATGGCGGTCTGGTGTGTTTCCGTGTGGCCGTGCGGTGGCTGTGCCCTGTTTTTGTGGTGGCGCTCCCAATTTTCGGCAGGCGGTAGAGCACAAAACCGCAGACGTCACGCCCGTTGGCTGCAAATGAGGCCAGACCCACACCGGTGTCCTTTTCTGTGATTTCCTACGTACTAGCATGACAGGTAGTGTAGCTTTATCCACTGTTTAGACCCTCTTCGAAATACTGTATTGGTATTATATGAGCCGTTTGGATTGTGGCCCCGTTCGCTGGTGGCTGAAACTGGCTGAAAAATACTGTTTCAGCTGAATTGTTGTGAGAGAAAAATATTGTTCCGGCTGAAAAAAAAAAAGCCGAACAAACCATTTTTAAGACAACCGAACAGAGCCTCTTAGTCTAAAGTTTAATTGGCTCAAATTAAAAACTAAGATTTTAGATCATTTTTATTGTCTAATGTTTTGTAAGGTTAGCTAAACTTTATATATGACTTTGCACCTCCAGTTTGGAGCCCCAAATCTAAAGCGATCAAATATGGCTAAACTTTAGACCATACATCTAAGTAGGATCAGTACGAACAACGCTGCAATAAATGTTTTTCTTTTCTTTTTTCACTTGGCCTAATGGTTTGTATCTACAATATATTTTAGTTAAGTAAAAGTCTTATTCGTCGTCTAGTACAAATAATATGCTGCAAATATGTTTCTTATTTCAGCCAAAAAAAATATGGATGTGTTTTTATCTCGTGTGGTTTAATTTTTTAGAGGTCTTACTATGGGACTGTAGGATCTCTGGTACGTCTAGAGGAAGATGAATAAGCATATAAAAATTCAACTCAAATCGAAGTTAAATTCACCCACAGCACTGCTGCTCTGTGAGCTCGTCACTGCTGCACAGCGGCACTGCCACACCAAACAACAACAAGAACACAAGTATAGCAATACGAGCACAAGATGACATGAGGATTTATCCCATGGTTCATCTCGCCACCAAGGCTTGCCTAAGTCCACGTTGTTGAGGTATACCACTAAGGCTTTAGGCCTTTGTAACCCTACCTCGTTCTCAAGTCAAGAGAGTGAACTCTTGAGATGATGGGTGATTTTACTCGCTGCAAAAGGTGGTTACAAACCTCTCGGGGCTGCCACATAAGTTGGCAAGCTCCACGGATGACGCTAGGAGCCAAACTCCAAGAGTAACAAACACAATCGCCAGCTAAAACGTGAACCAAGTGCTCTTTAGAGTTTGGGAATCAATGGAGCTGCTCTCAAATCAAGTTTTGGATCCTTTTCCCTCAATGATTGATAGGGAAATCAATGGATTTGCTTAGGGGCTTAAGGTCAACAGTGGAGTGAGAGAGAAAGAGCTCCTGCTCTGTTTTTGGGCGTGCTGAAGTGAGGAAGAAGAGAACAGGTTGCCGTTGGGGAGGAAGGGGAAAGGTATATATACCCCCTAACCCCCAATGGTCACTTAAATCACAGATAGCCATTAGGGAGGAAAGAGAAAGGTATATATACCCCTAGCCCTCCACGGACACCGCACCCAAGGGGTCGGGCGAGATGAAGCCCGCGGCCTCGAGGTCGGGCGAGACGAAGCCTGCGGCTTCGAGGTCGGGCGAGACGAAGCCCGCGACCAAGGCGTCTGGAGAGACGAAGCCCGCGGCCTCGAGGTTGGGAGAGACAAAGCCCGCGACCAAGGGGTCGAGCGAGACGGAGCCGCGACCAAGAGGTCGGGTGAACCGGATCCCGCGACCAAGGAGTCGGTAGAGCCGGAGCCCACGACCAAGGGGTCGGGAGAGCCAGAGCTCATGACCAAGGGGTCGGTAGAGCCAGATCCCGCGACCAAGGGGTCGGGAGAGCCTCTCTTCAAGTACAGCAGTGCCGCACCATGCAAGACAGCAAGGGTAATAGTGAAGTGTAGACTGTCTTGGATATGAATCTGAGGATGTATGTGGTTATTTGAGCACTTGGTAACACATATTAGCTTAAGCATTATGTCCCCTTTATAGTACGACTTTTTCTATACTCAAATTCAATATATAAAAGAATTTAAATCTCCTTTGAGTTTGAAGCCATCTACATTTATAATTGGGGGCTCCTCCGTTTCATGTAGCATTCTCGAATATAAATTCCCTGCTTGTTATCTCGATAAATCTCATTAGTTATCTAATTGCGTTGTCATTATCACCAAAACCCACAATTAAGGCTTGATTGCACTTTCAATCTCCCCCTTTTTGGTGATTGATGACAACCCAATTAGAGCTTACAAAAGATATGAAATAAATACTGAGACTTTCGAGCCATAGGTGTAGAGCCTCCCCCTAAGTATGTGAATAGAGAATTGAATTCTCAAATTGGCATAAGAGGCCAAGATTCATATTTTAGTGAAAGTGATGGGGCACAACATGGTTTGTTGTTGTAGCTGGGTGCGGCACTGCCGCACTTGCTGTAACAACACAGATCAGGACCGACACCACACAGCATGTGATACATATAAAGATATACATTCTAGCACAATTGTATCACAAGCGACAGCATAGATTAATATATGTCCATATCCCACACAAAGAGTCAAATAGTAGCATTATTTTATAATTTAGAGTTTTTAATGGACTCTCAAACTCTCACCTAACAAAGATTACTCTAAACGAATACGAACATGACTCTAGCTGCAGCAACCTCCATGGCGTCGGAAAAGTTGTTGACCCCGTAATTTTCTCCCCCTTTGGCATAAAGCACCAAAAAAGGGAAGAAAAGAAAAAAAAAGATCAACACCTACTCGTCATCTCTTCCTAGATGTCCGTCTAATCAATATCATCACCTCTTGTAGCCCTAGCACCTCCTGCAGCAGTCCCGGTACCACCATCAGCATCATCATCATTGGAGTCAATACGTGCACGGCCCTGACGGTGAGTAGTGGTAGTGAAGCGAGTGGAACGCCTCGGCTCCTGTCTCTGACGGTATCCCTCTAGGGTCTCATCCTAATCTGTTGCTCGTCCCTGCTCCTCCTCATCCTCATCATCCTCATCATCTGAATCTGTGTAGGAGAGGCTCAGAAGGTCATACTGTGGAGGAGGTGGAATAGGAGGAAGTGGCGGAAGGTCCTGTCCACGCTGCTGACGCTGCTCAAGCTGTGTCTCATACGCTCTATCAGCGCATAGGTGCACTTGCCGAAGATTGCCTTCAACCACTTGCCAAACTTTTTCATCTTGCCTCCTTTGCGAGACCTAGAGTGGGAAGACTCAGGGATATCTACATGAACATGAGAGCTCCCCACTCCCTGAGTAGCTGCAGCTGGCTAAATCTTCTCAATTTTGTAGACGGTGTGCATCCCATCCTTTGAAAAATAAAATCCAGTGACCCTCTCAATCATGAACATGAGGTAAGGGGCATAGGGCAGCCCCCTCCTCCCATCCTCCACTGCAAATCTCAACTCAGTCCACATGAATCTAGAAACATTGAACCTGTCCCCACCTGGAGCAAATATAGCCAACACATTTCTCACATAGCCATTAATATGTGAGGCTGCTCCATCCTTTGGGTTGATGATGTTCCTAATGAGGTTATTGAGGATGTAATAGAAGCTATGTAGACTACTCCTCTTGCCATCTGCAATCCTTCTATCTCTCCACATGTAACTGATATCACGGATCTCAGCTCGAGGCTCATCATGAATGTAATTATAACCTCTGTGCTCCTCCCCAAAGCCAAGAATTCGGCTAAAAGTGACAAAGTCGACTCGGTAGTGCCAACCATTAGTCATCTAGAGAACCTCATCATAGGTTTGGTTATAGAAGTATGTGGCATGAAACTGTGCAAGAACCTCCTCATTCCAGTTGTACTAGAAACCCATGATGTCTGAAAGCTGAAACCTGTCACAAATTTTGATTACCTTGTCAAACTCAGGCTCCTCCTCCTACATCTCGTCCCAATCAATGTAATGCATCTTGATGATCTTGGTTTTCTTGGATGCAAGAGTGGCAGTGGCATAAAAGTTGGAATGAAACTTATTCCAGAATCTATAATCAATGCCCAAATTCTTGCGCACTGCATAGGGATTGATCCCCCTTGCCTCTTCCACCTGCTTCCAGCTCTTAGAATAGTTGACAACTGCATGCTAGCGGGAGTCATATGGAGATCTCATGATGATCTCATCACAGCCCTCAAAATCTCATCTATCTGC